>NC_140165.1:186534493-186688165 GCF_963971535.1 Notolepis coatsorum
TCCGGGCCTACTGTTCTACCACCATCCAACCTACCTGACTGTCTTCTATCCATTGTCAAAATCCTCATACCAACTTCTACAGAGGGTAAGCATGTCCCCTCGCAAGACCAACACAAGACAAAACATCTCTACTCAAGATGAGGACTATGTCTCTATGGAAAATGTGAAAGAAATGATGGATCAACAGAAATTATTCTATGTGGAAATGCTTAACAGGCAAGAGTCAAACTTCATGTCCTTTACCAAGCTCATCATGGAATCTACAACCACTAGAATTGATGGCATTATGAAAGAGGTACATGAGGTCAGGTCCAGCCTTCAGTTCTCTCAAGCCCAAATTGATGACTTGAGAGTGATGGAGAAGAAACTTGGCTCATTTGAATCACAGCTCCAGTCATTCCAGTCCCTGCCCACTCAGGGTATGACCCCGGAAAGCAAAGACATCATATCCAAAATGGACTATCTGGAAAATCAGAGTCGAAGAAACAATGTAATTATTGATGGTCTGACTCAGGAAAATGTGTATGAATCCTGGTCAGATACTGAGCAGATGGTCAGAGAATTCCTAAAAAACAAACTGGAAATTGATCCAAAGTTCATCGAAATCGAAAGAGCCCACCGCACTGGGAGTGTGAAACAGAACACTGATAAAGCAAGACCAATTGTTGTGAAACTCTGAGGTTCAAGGATAAAGACCTCATACTTGCCAAGGCGAGAGCTCACCTCAAGAACACCTTAATTTATGTAAATGAGGACTTCTCTGACTTGTTAAGGAAGAAGAGAGCTGACCTCATTCCAGCAATGAAACAGGCAAGGGATGAAGGAAAGTATGCCATCATTAACTATGACAGACTGGTGATCAAACCACGAAAGCCTCAGGGGGTGATTCCAACCACACAACACGAGTGAAAGTCAGTGGGAACCTACCATGCTATGATGACCCCTTTTAATGATCTTTTTTCCACCTATCTATCATGTCATCTTCCTCACACAACCAATTTGGCGCTCATCTCCAAACCTTCCCTACATCTGTCTCTGGTTCATTACATGTAACTCTAAAGGCCTCTACATGCTACAGCAACTTCAAAGCAACTTCAACACAACATCAGCGCGATTTCAGCGCGGTTGTTGTTTAGGGTCTTGTAGACTGTGTTGCGAGGAATCTGCGTACATGTCTCCAAAATCTAACCTAAACAACCGTTGCGTTGATATTGCGTAGCAGTGATTGGTTGGTTAGCGAATGGGGGCGGGGCTGTCATAGAATAATATAGGTCTCGCAGAGAATACCATCCGCCATTGTTGTAGCCAGCCAGCGTTGATGCTAAATAATTAGCGTCACATAGCTGGCCTTTTTCTGAAAACCCAAGCACATATTGTTCCATAGCATACGCCTTCAGTTGATCATGACAAATCCTCTCTTACCTTGACGATAAAAAAGCCTCCATAATTTAGTAAATAAAGCTGTAGCCAGCCAGCTAGCATTGGTGCTATACAAAATGCTATCCACATTAGCTACATATCTAACCAACTAAATACAATGGCATCCTGAGGTAACTTTAACGTTAAATACAACGTTTGCTAGTCGAAATGACTGGACACACACAGGGACAAGTTAAACATCAATCAATTAATTTATTCCAATAGGTAGTTTGAGCTGCATGTGAGCCGGTCTTTCTCTCCTCTCCATTGGAAACTAATGAAGTTACGTTAAAAAGCAAAGAACCGGCTGACAAAAGTTAAGCTGCTAGCAACAGACACTATAATACTTCCGGTCGGGGAATTTCAAAATAAAAGAGCGACGACTAAAAGCACCGGAAATACGTTTATTTTGTACATTATCTAACGTTAACACGAACCTAAACTAACTTTAGATTAGTTTAGGTTCGTGTAACGTTAGATATTGTAAAAAATAAACGTATTTACGGTGCTTTTAGACTCGCTCTTTTATTTTGAAACCCCCCGCCGGAAGTAAAAATTATGCTTATTTTTCTGCTTTTATCAATGGGTTGGTTGAGAAGGGAAGCGTCATCTATCTAGGGAACCTAGCTACATACGGGGTACAATGTTACATAGGCTGCGCGTTGATTTTGCAGAAGCATAAAGGTAGAGTGTCTGCAACACCGTTGCTTTGTCGATGTTGTGTCGAAGTTGCTTTGAATTTGCTGTAGCATGCAGAGGCCTTAACTCCAACCCATATGATCAAGTAAATTAACTTTTGAAGGACCCGCCCACTACGTTGCTTCAGTCAGAAAGTGAATCTCGGGACTCATCAACATCAAACCTTTTATTCAATAATGACCCTGACACACATTGTTTTGCTCAAATGAAACAAGTCTCTGGAATATCTGATTACTTCAGTGTGAACGAATTCAATTCCACTGTTGACCCTCAAAATACTAGGAGTGACTTTTCCCTCATCCATATCAATGTCCGCAGCCTGCCAAAAAACTATGATACTTTATGCCTTTGTTTGACTAACCTTGACTTCTCTTTTAGTGTAATAGGGCTTACTGAAACATGGCTGTCTAAAGACAATGCTGATTTGTATGAATTCAATAACTATAAGCATATTCATAGATGCAGAGAAGGCCAAAAGGGTGGGGGTGTTTCTCTATATCTCAATCCGAACATGGTGTATAAAGAAAGGCATGACATCGAAAAGTATTTAACCCTTTCTGCTGAGGCTGTGTTTGTTGTAGCCCCTTTCGTGACTTTCGGTTTGCAAGCCTGTGGCTTTTGTGACCGGAGTCACTTGCCCACCCGCCCCGATCACCCAGTAGCGAAACGACCAAGCGTCGTCAAGGGGCTCGCGGTGTGTCAAGAATACATCAGATCTGAATTTCAAAGATACCCAGCGTACAATATGGGTCTAACACAGCTTCACGATGGGGTCTGGAAGCTCGGAGTTGCTAATAAACTGTTTAAAACATTGTTACTCGACGAGTGGTATTTACAGATCTCCGCCGTTGGTGTCACAGCGCATGCGCACCATGCCGCGTTCACGTTACTGGGAAGAAGCGGAAGAACCAGAGGACATCTCGTTGCTACAACTAGGAAGCCTTCACGCTTTGACTCTATATATATCTATGGATGAAACGCCCACATCCATACTTCCGCAATTCGTGACGCGAAGTGGGAGATATGGGGTCTATAAAATAATCCCATATGTCCTAGTAGGAATTACCACTAGGAGGCTGACGTGAATGGTTTTTCCCAGTCGGAAACTGGTTCTTCCGCTTCTTCCCAGTAACGTGAACGCGGCATGGTGCGCATGCGCTGTGACACCAACGGCGGAGATGGACGTTCGGTCTGTAAATACCACTCGTCGAGTAACAATGTTTTAAACTGTTTATTAGCAACTCCGAGCTTCCAGACCCCATCGTGAAGCTGTGTTAGACCCATATTGTACGCTGGGTATCTTTGAAATTCAGATCTGATGTATTCTTGACACACCGCGAGCCCCTTGACGACGCTTGGTCGTTTCGCTACTGGGTGATCGGGGCGGGTGGGCAAGTGACTCCGGTCACAAAAGCCATAGATATATATAGAACACTAGATAGCTTGCCCGCGCTGCCGGCCAATGGAGAGCGACGTCACTGAACCGCCGCCATCTTGCTCCAGTTAGCCTTGAGTGAGAGTGAGTGAGCTGCACAGACAAAAATACTCATAACTCGCTGAAATATTGACTGATTTACAAACGGTTTGGTTTATTACAAGCATTATTAACGTGGCTATGATTCAAGCGGTTTGTAAAAAAAAACATCTTTATTTTTTATTTTTTATAAGTATGCAGTATCATAACTACATATTTGATGTTTATAGCAAACCAACCCGTTTGTAAATCCGTCAATATTTCAGCGAGTTATGAGTATTTTTGTCTGTGCAGCTCACTCACTCTCACTCAAGGCTAACTGGAGCAAGATGGCGGCGGTTCAGTGACGCTGGTGACTCCGCCTTAAGCTATCTAGTGTTCTATAGATATCTATGACAAAAGCCACAGGCTTGCAAACCGAAAGTCACGAAAGGGGCTATGTTTGTTGAAACCCACCAGGCCATTATTGCATGTATTTATAGACCTCCCAGCTTTAGCTTGTCTGCATTCAATGCTGATCTAACAAATGTTCTGGATGTCATTTCCAAAGAAGGGAAAAAATGCTATTTAATGGGTGACCTAAATATCAATTTTATAAACCATAAGAATGATAAGGAGTTTATTGACACAATGTATTCCCACTACTTTCATCCTATGATTGCAGTACCAACCAGAGTGACGGAGACATCTGCCACTCTGATTGACAATCTCTTTACTAATGTGTTGGATAAGAGCATGAAATCAGGAGTTCTGTGCATGGATATTGCTGATCATTGTCCAATCTTTCTCATATTATATAGGGAACATGAAAAGTCTCCAACTATGCTATATCCTAAATATAAGAGACGCTTTAATGAAGCTAGTTTGACCAGGTTTGGACTAGTGGTCGGCGAGTATCCATGGACAGATATCCTCCACTCTGTTGATGCACAAAAGTCTTTTACTTTGTTTTCTGAACGTATCTCCCAGGCCTATGACCTATGTTTTCCCCTTGTACAGGCATCTCCCAAGCCTCATCATAAACTGATCAAACCATGGATAACCCCAGCTATTATCAAATCCCTAAATACTAAACGTAGAGTGTATAAAAAATATCTTCTCAATCCCACTCCATTTTATCTTGCTCAATTTAGGAACTATAGAAATAAATTAAACCACATTATCAGAGGAGCTAAAAAGCATTACTACAATATGGAATTATCTAAAAACAAAAATAACATGACTCTCTTATGGAGAACAATTAACTCTATCCTCAACAAAAAAAATAAACGTAATCAGTTGCCTAATGAATTTAAGGTTGATGGGGTTATTATCACTGACCCGCAATTAATTGCCAATAACTTTAATAACTTTTTCTCAGAAGTTGGTCCAACACTGGCTGCAAAGATTCCATTTAGTAACCATAGTCCCCTTCAGTTTATGAATCCTCCAATCAATGACAGTTTTAACTTCTTGCCGGTTACAGAGGATGAGGTTCGGGAGATCTTGATCAACCTGGGGGACTCTTCTCCGGGTTATGATGGTATTGGAGGCAGATTACTGATATCCATTCAAGAATCCATTGTGAAGCCATTATGTCATATTTTTAATACATCACTGGAGAAGGGAATCGTCCCACTGGAACTTAAAATAGCTAAGATCATCCCTATTTATAAAGATGATGACCCAGCCGTCTTCAACCATTACAGACCTATATCCATCCTTCCTACCTTGTCAAAAATACTTGAAAAGCTGGTCTATAAAAGATTAATTGAACATCTTAATAAGCACAATATTATTTACACTCACCAGTACGGGTTCAGAAAGAAACATGCAACATATATGGCAATAACACATCTAATTAATGAAATATACAAAGCTAAAGACAGAAAGGAAAACACTATAGGTATTTTTTTAGACTTATCAAAGGCATTTGATACAGTCAATCACAATATCCTCCTGCAGAAGCTCTCACATCTTGGAATAAAAAACAATGCACTGCTATGGTTCACCAGTTACCTTAAAGATAGACGTCAGTCTGTATCCTATAATGGGACAAATTCTCCTTTTCTTCCTTTACTTTGCGGTCTGCCCCAAGGTTCAATTATTGGGCCTTTGTTATTTTTGTTATATATCAATGACCTCCCTAACGTCTCAGACAGGCTGTCGAAAATTTTATTTGCAGATGACACGTGTGTATTCTATTCACATAAAGATCCTGATACCATCATTAGGGTCATAAATGAAGAACTTAACAAACTATCAATTTGGTTTAAATGCAACAAATTATCACTAAACATTAAAAAAACGAATTTCATTTTTTTTGGTCTCAAATCTGTGATTTTTAACTCTTCATCTAAAGTAGTGATCAATGACATCCCGATAGCTAGGGTGTGTTTTACACGATTCCTTGGTGTTCTGCTTGATGAATCCCTATCATGGAAACCTCATATCACAGCCATAACTACAAAAATGGCCAAGAGTATTGGTATTCTTGGAAAAACACGTCACTTGCTGAGCACCGAGGTTGCCACAATGTTATATTACTCTATGGTTTACCCATATATCAACTACTGTAATTTAGTTTGGGGTAGTACGCATCAGACCAAACTTGAGCCCATATACCGTCTGCAGAAACGAGCTCTAAAAATAATCAGCTGTGTACATCGAAGTCATTCTTCTCAGCCTCTATTCCATAAGTTAGGTATCCTCAGTGTTTATCAAGTGAATCATCTTCAGACTGGTTTATTTGTGCATAGTTCTTTAAACAGAGCCCTTCCCCCTTTTTTTCATGACATGTTTGCCCACAATCACCAAATTCATAATTACCCCACACGTAGTTCCTGTTTGCTAAGACCACCCTTTTCACGCGCTTCCCAATCTCAGTTTTGTTTGCTCTACCGAGGGTCAAAGTTGTGGAACTCTTTGCCTCCACATATTTTGGAATTTTCTTTTCTGAAATTCAAAAGAGCACTGAAATCTCATCTCCTAGATCACCAATATTTCCCATATGGACTTCCTTTACAAACTGTAGTCTGATGGCTTGATGTATTTTGTTATTGTATTTTCGTTTTATTATATATTCTTACTGTCATTGATTGTTTTCTCTATACCAGAAATCGTATGGCATGGGGTGCCTACTTCGGTGTCTATGTAGGCCTGCTTGTGTGTGTTTGTTTGTTCAGGGGGGGGGGGGGGGGGGATTTTATCTTATATTTTATATTTATCTTGATATAATGTAGTTTTGCTTCCTGGTGAATGCCACATGCAAGCCCCTTGAGGGTTTTTAGGCAATTCTCCTACACATCCCTTGTGGACTATATTGTATTATATATGTAACTGTTTTTATATGTGTAAATAAACAAACAAACAAACAAACTTAACACTGTACTGTACAGTGTAGAGCTTACACTGTTTAAACAGGCTTCAACTTGAGTTTGGATTGAAAATATATTACTAACAGTAACAGAGTTTAAAGGATAATGCCGGTGTAACTCTTTAATGTCCGAGGACAGTATGCTCTTGGTGGCGTGTTTGTGTGAGTGTGACTGTGTGTGAATGCGTGCAATATCTTGCAAACTATGGGGCCAATCAGCCTGTGCTTTGGCGCATAAAGTTACAGAGGCACAAGGATGAGCGTTTCTATCTACTATGTACTAATACTATGCTACTATGTCTATACTACTATGTACTATGCTACTATGTCTATACTACTATTTACTATGCTACTATGTCTACACTACTAACTATGTACTATGGTAATATGTCTATACTACTACCTACTATGTACTTTAGTTTAGTTTATTTGACAATTATTAAAATACATTACATCTTACAACAAGTCATGCATCCTAAAACTATCAAGGATAGCACAAAAAAGTCAGGCTTATTTCCATTGTGGTCCTTGGTCTCAGCAGCACATAGTATTTACAAATTAACATTTATTACACACATTATCATCAGCCTACAGTATATTGCAAAAGAAAAGTGAAATACAACATTATTAATAAAATATACAAAATGTACAGATCTAAATCAAATCAAATCAAATGTATTTGTAAGGCCTGACAACACACGTTAATGTCCCCATGGGCAAGACACGTCTTCTTTAAACAAGACAAGAAGAAACATCACAATAAATCAAGAACAAAACAAAAACACCATGAAGTCCAAAAAATTTAAAATAAATGAATGCAACACCCCCAGACATACCCCACACGAAGGTAAGGGAAAACTCACTAAAACCTAGCAATAGGAAAAAATGCACCACAGGCAATGTGGAGGAGAGAAACCTTAGAAGGGCCGTTCAAGGGGGGATCTCCCTTCTTAGATGTCGGTGATAGTAGTGTTGCAATAAAACAGGTGAAACAGTTGGTAAGCATGCACATATACGTGTAATTACACACAGATAAGTGCATGCAATAGCAACTGAACATTTTGAAAGATTGAAAATAGAGCTGATGGCGGATCCATTTGAGGTATGGGGGCGGCGTAGAGAGGGTCACATCCTCCCGGTCATCATCATGGGATGTCCACCATTCCGGTCATCACCATGAGACAAGGAGACAGGGAGACGGGACAGTTGTTAGACAGTTTGCGTGATTGTGATGGGCGGACATAGCAATAGATACATGTGGTAAGCATATATGTGAATAGAATATATATATGTAGTAAGAATAGAAGTACTTAACCCAGCAATGAACTCAACGTCTAAACCACGTTGACAGACCACGGACAGAAGACGGTATGAAGCTGATCCATGGCCTCGGTGGTGCACATAACCAGTGTGGGGGTAGAACAGTCACTGCAATCTTGGCCAAGACCACTAGTGAGCATATATGCATACATGGTGACAGTATAATCAAAGTATATAAGACCGGGCGCCCCAGTGGCGAACCACATAGCGCGCTCAGCCGCGACACGGCCGACCCGGGTTCGACTCCCGAACCCGTCGTTATTTGCCGAATGTCTTCCCCCCACTCTGTCTCCCATTCCTCCTCTGTCTCTCTCTACTGGACTGCCCAGTAGCAATAAAGCGATAAAACGCCAAAAAATAAATCTTTAAAAAAAAGTATATAAGACAATTGTGAAATTAAGTAATAGATAGAACTAAGAACTACTGCAAGTGTATGTATACAGGATGAGATACAAGACGATGGCTCAGGGCCATATGCCCCGGGGGGCAGGAGAAACCACTCAGAATTGGTCAGGGCAGAGCAGGTAAGGTTCAGCGCTGCAGGCCAGACAGAAGGCGGTATGAAGCTGTTCCATGGGACCGGTTGAGACAGAGACAGAGGTTAAAAAAATTCTCCCATGTCTGCAGAAAAGCAGGTAGGTTGAAGGAGAGGGAGAGAAGATGGGTCTTGAGCAAGGATTTAAAAGCTTCGACAGAGCAGGCGCCCCTGATGACGGCAGGTCATTTGTTCCACAGGTAGGGAGCGCGGTAGACAAAGGCTCTGTGGCCGGCGGATTTCTTTTTAACCCTAGGAATCGATAGAAGCCCCGCATTTTGTGAGCGCAGAGCACGAGCGGGCGGGTATAGTGAGATCGGATAGATAGAGCGGTGCGAGCCCATTTAAAATGTATCTCATACACTAAAACAGGAAGCCTCCTGAATTACTCTGGGACATTTTCTAGGAGACATTTCCTAACATTCACCATGAAACTACAGGTTCAAGCCATGTTTGAGGCAACTCATTCCACTCCTGAGCTCCTGTGTGAGCAAATGAGCATCTTTGTTCTACACCTAGGAGGATGCAGGTTTGCTAAGCTAGATCTGGTTCTGTGGCTGTGTAATTCGCCAACACTACGAAAATAGTTGCTAAAATATTTGGGGGCCCTGTTATTGTTATTGTTACTTGTTACTCAAGTATACTACTATGTCTACACTAGGGCTGTCTTAAATACTTCGAAGCTTCGAAGCTTTGTTCGATGGGCACGGGATTCTAATGGGAAAATAAAATTAGAATATAAAAAAAATAAATATATATATATTTATATTTTTTTTACCTGTAAAATCTTGCGCCTCCAATGCAACGGACGTCATACGCCTCATTAACTCCGCCTCTCTTTGTTAACTACAACAAGCACATGGAGATTCCTCATTAACTCCTCTCTGTGTTGAATACAACTGCTGCTTTTATAAAGCCTCAAATGACGGCTTACAATATTTCATAAAAGCAAAGTGTTTAGTTTGTCTAAGATTTAAAAAGGTTTAAACTTTACAGCACTGACAATTCTCTATAGTATTTTTTTGTTTTACCTGTGTTTGATAAGACACCCAGCAGGTGTCCCGACCCATATACAAACATGTCTTAATAAAACGTGCTTAATTAAGTTGAATTCTGCCTTTGTCTCTATTAACTACATATAAATATTTATATAATTTTTGCTTTATAGATGAAGGTTACAACATAATTATGTAATGTAATGTCATTGGCTGTGTAACGGAGAGCAGCCGCCCAGGCAGCGCAGCTCCCGACTCATTATTAATTTAATTAATTAATCCAATCAAATCCACTTTATTTATAGAGCACATTTAAAAACAACAAAGTTGACCAAAGTGCTGTACAAGTCCCACAACATAAGAAAAAAAAGGAAAAAATGTATCTCGACGCTTCGAATTAAAATCGAATCTCGGCCACGAAGCTTTGAAGGCCAAAAAAAGCTTCGAAGGTCAGCCCTAGTCTACACTACTATTTACTATGTACTATGTAAGTAAGTAAGTATTTATAAAGCACCTTTCATACATGTCATGTAGCTCAAAGTGCTGTACACAATTATAGGCATATATAACGATAAAAGCGATAAAGTCATAGTGATCAGTTAAGATCAATGTTTAAAAAAAATAATAATAATAATAATAGTAACGTAAAAATGAAAATAACGTAAAAACAGTCATTTGCTTACCAGTTTGGGAGAACAGGTCCGCACAAACATTTCCGCTCAGTTTCAAGTTTCAAGTTTCTTTAATAGTTGTCATACAGAAGTACAGAATACTTTTGTACAAAATGCTTCTTACTGTTGCGCTCCAGAGACTGTGCATGACAAGATAAGTATGAAATAAAAACATAGTAAAAATTAGAAGAAAAAAAAGAGGTCACAGTGTTCAGTTTAGACATATGTACAATGTTCGTAGACGTAGTTACCATACAATATACAATACTGTGCAGTGTACTAATATACAATACTATATAGTGCAAGGCATAAATGGACGAGGTGCAGTTTAGGTACAATTCACAGTAGGTGTACGAGTTGTAGTGCAAATCCTTTATCAATAAATATAAAGTGTAAGTGTGTTTGTGTGATCTAAAGTGTGGAGAGTGGGTGCTGCAGTGTGTTGTTTGTTTGAGTGAGTGTGTGTGTGCGTGTGGGTGTGTGTGCTGTGTGCATTTGATGGTTGTTGCATAGTGATTATTGTTCGTTTAGCGATTATTGTTCGTTTAGCAGCCTGATGGCCTGGGGATAGAAGCTCCTTCTGAGTCTTTCTGTGCTCGCCATAAGACTCCGGTATCGCTTGCCTGACGGCAGCAGTTCAAAGAGGCAGTTGTTCGGGTGGCTCGAGTCCTTAATAATTCTCTTAGCCTTCCCCTTGCACCGCTTGTTGTAAATGTTCTGGAGGGTGGGAAGCCCCCCTCTAATTGTGCGTTCGGCTGAACGTGTCACTCTTTGTAGTCTGCTACGGTCTTGTGCAGTGCTATTCCCAAACCAGGAGGTGATGTTGCCGGTCAGGATGCTCTCTATTGTACATGAGTAGAAGTTCCTAAGGATCTTCTGACTGACTTGGAACTTCCTTAGGCGCCTGAGGAAGTAGAGGCGTTGTCGTGCCTTCTTCACAACACTGTCAATGTGTGTGGTCCATGTCAAGTCCTCGGATATGTGGGCTCCGAGGTACTTGAAACTGTTCACTCTCTCAACTGGTGCCCCGTCGATGCTGAGGGGGCTGTAGTCCTTGACCCCCGACCTCCTGAAGTCCACAATCATCTCTTTTGTTTTGCTGACGTTCAGGGAGAGGCAGTTCTCCTGACACCACTGTGACAGGTTCTCTACCTCTTCCAGGTAGGCCCTTTCGTCGTTGGCAGAGATCAGGCCCACCACTACTGTGTCATCAGCAAATTTGATGATGGTGTTGTTGTTCCGCTGTGCTACGCAGTCATGTGTGTACAGGGAGTAGAGGAGGGGGCTCAGAACACAGCCCTGGGGGGCCCCTATGTTGAGCGTGATGGATGAGGAGGTGCAGTTGCCGGCTCTTACCACCTGGGGTCTGCCCGTCAGGAAGTCCAGGACCCACTGGCACAGGTCATAGTTCAAGCCCAGGTCCCTGAGCTTGGCTATGAGTTTGGAGGGGACTATGGTATTGAATGCTGAGCTGTAGTCGATGAACAGCATTCTCACATAGTTCCCCTTCCTTTTGTCCAGATGTGATGCTGCTGTGTGCAGCACATGGGCTATGGCGTCCTCCGTGGACCTGTTGGGGCGATATGCAAATTGCAGAGGGTCCAGGTTGATGGGGAGGGAGGAACAGATGTAGCCCTTCACTAGCTTCTCAAAGCACTTCATGGCTATGGAGGTGAGGGCTACAGGGCGGTAGTCGTTGAGGCAAGCGGGCGTAGATTTTTTGGGTACAGGGATGATGGTGGACTTCTTCAGACAGGTGGGGATGACGGCCTGTTCCAAGGACAGGTTGAAGATGTCAGTGAATACCGGGGCCAGTTGGTCGGCACAGACTTTTAGGACGCGGCCGGGGATGCCGTCCGGTCCTGCTGCCTTCCTGATATCCACTTTTTTAAAGATCCGTCTCACCTCATGCTCTGTTACCCTGAACACTGAGTCTCCATCAGCAGACCCCCCCCCCCCCATTGCCGTGGTTTGTAGGCTGGTGTTGTTATTCACAGCCTCAAACCTCGCATAGAAGGAGTTGAGATCATTTGCTAAGGAGATGTCACTGTTCAGTTTGAGGGGGGTTCCTTTGTAGTCTGTCATTGTTCTGAGGCCCTGCCACATGCCTCTAGAGTCAGCCTGTTCAAACTGAAGTTCAACTTTATCCCTGTAACGCCGTTTTGCCTCTATTACTGCTCTCCTGACGTTGTATCTTGCCATCTTGTGTTCTTCCATGTTGCCTGTCACCAGCCCGGTGTTGTATGCTGATGTGCGCACTTTCAGAGCCTCACGGACGGATTTGTCTACCCAGGGCTTTTGATTTGGGTAGATATTAATTTTGGTGGTGGGGATTATTACTTCTACCTGAGTACAGACATAGTCAATCACCGTTTCGGTGTATTCGTTAATATTGGCTGTGTTATCACGGAATACACTCCATTCTGTGCTTCCCAGCACTGCTTGGAGTGACTCCACTGACGTCACGGCCCAACGCTTAACCTCTCGCGAGACCACCGGCGTTCGCTTGAGACTCTGTTTGTACTTAGGCAAAAGAAAAATTGCGGCGTGATCGCTTTTACCGAATGGACTAAGAGCCTGTGACTTGTACCCATTCTTAAATTGCGAGTATACATGGTCTAATATGTTCTCGCCTCTGGTGGGACAGGTCACATGCTGATAGAAATTCGGCAGCACCTTTTTAAGACGCGCGCTGTTGAAATCCCCCAAGACCAAAATGGCCGCGTCAACGTTAGCTGCCTGGAGTTTGTTTACCTCGTCGTGAAGTTTTGAAAGTGCGACCTCAGTGTTCGCGTGTGGTGGAATGTACACTCCGATGAGGATGATGGACGTTAACTCTCTTGGGAGGAAGAAGGGTCGACATTTTATCGTGATAAACTCCAGGTCTGGGGCGCAGTGGTTAGACATTTCCTTTGTGTTGCCTAAATCGCACCACTCCTTGTTTATCATGAAGGCAATGCCGCCTCCTTTCTTCTTTAGTGACTCTAATGCCGTCCGGTCTTTTCGTAGAACGAAGAAGTGGTCTGCCGGTTCTATTGCATGATTCGGGACATCTGGACTCAGCCAAGTTTCTGTGAAACAGAGGATGTTACAATCCCGAATGTCCCTCTGGAATTGGATCCTTGCTCTGATGTCGTCCAATTTGTTTCCTATCGATTGCACATTGGCCAACAATATGCTGGGCAATGTGGTTCTGTGTCGTTTGGACCTCAGTCTGTTCCGGACCCCGGCTCTCTTTCCTCGTCTTCGCGGCGGCTTTTGGTCTTGTCCGTGGCCGGCATAACAAAGGATCTCGGCGGGCCATTTCTGCTGTTCAGCGATCCGATCCAGAGAGCAATCCAAACGGTAAGTTTTTCTTAATCCAATGTCAATGATTGACTGACGGTCATACACATATAATGCACCAACAGTTGGTGCAAATAAAACTCCTAATACTATAAAAATTAACAAAATAAAGCACAGTCTCGTCGGAGCGATCAGAAAGGCAGCCATCACAGCAGCGCCAGCAGCGCCAGTGGCAACCGGAAGTGCACTAAACCAATGCACTTGTATGGTAGGTAGCAATGTTTAGGTCTTATAATGCTAGTGTAGTTACGTTTTTATCAGTGGTCATAGTTGGGTCCATAGTGCTTTACCAAGTCCCATGGATCCATCAGTGGCCGTGTATTGTGTGCGTATGTACCCGTTCGCTCATGTGGTCAGTGGCCAGAGTTGGGTCCACAGGACTTATCCAAGTCCCATGGACCCATCAGTGGCCGCGTCTTGTGGTAGAAAGAAAGAAAAAGAAAAACGTATAAAGAAAACAGTCTAAAGTTTGAAAGTTTGGGAGGTCCGCAAAAACACGCCTTCAGCTCAGAAGCTGAGGCGTGTCAAAAACTTTTGAAAAACTGGAGGCGTGTCTCCTATTGTACCCATTCCTTCATCTAAAAAGTTTGAAAGTTTGGGAGGTCCGCAAAAACACGCCTTCAGCTCAGAAGCTGAGGCGTGTCAAAAACATTTGAAAAACTGGAGGCGTGTCTCCTATTGTACCCATTCCTTCATCTAAAAAGTTTGAAAGTTTGGGAGGTCCGCAAAAACACGCCTTCAGCTCAGAAGCTGAGGCGTGTCAAAAACTTTTGAAAAACTGGAGGCGTGTCTCCTATGTACCCGTTCCTTCATCTAAAAAGTTGGGTCCACAAGGCTTATCCTAGCCTCATGGATCCATCAGGTTTTTCCAAGCCATAACTATTTGTAAGCTAGACTGTATAGGTACGTTTTTAATTTTCCTTTAAAAATGTGTATAGAGCTGGCGTTTCTGATGTGTGTTGGTAGTGTGTTCCATAGTTTTGGGGCATAGTTGGCAAATGCCATACTTCCTATCCTTTTTTGGTTTCTGGGCGTGTCTAGTAAACCTGTAGTGGATGACCGTAGCGTTCTTGAGGGCAGATAACTAACTAGGGAATTTGCTATGTATTTTGGGCCTTGCTCATTAAGAGCTTTATATGTTAGGAAAAGGACCTTAAAATCAATTCTATGAGTTATTGGAAGCCAGTGCAGAGTGGCCAGGACTGGAGTGATATGTTCTCTTCTCCTTGTATGAGTTAGTAATCGAGCTGCAGAGTTTTGGATAAGCTGAAGCTTCCCAATGGTTGCTTTGGGAAGACCAGTGAACAGTGCATTACAATAGTCAAGCCGACTTGATACAAAAGCATGAATAAGTTTCTCTGCATCCTTTTTATTTACGAAAGGTCTTACTTTCGCTATGTTTCTTAGGTGGAAGAATGACGTTTTCATGGCCTTATTTATATGAGACTTAAAGGTCAGGTCTGAGTCCAAGATGACACCTAGGCTTGTAACCTCAGTCTTTACATAGGATGACAGACTCCCCAGGTTTTTACAAAGCACTTCCCTTTTCGCTTTTGGGCCGATCAATAGGATTTCGGTCTTGCTTTCGTTTAATTTTAGGAAGTTATTGTTCATCCACTTGTTTATTGCTAACAGACAATTTGTAATGGACTGTATGGCTGTAGTGTTATTTGGTTCTGCGGAGATATATAGTTGTGTATCATCAGCATAACTATGGAAGCATACATTGTGGTCTCGAATGATGTCCCCGAGGGGCAGCATATATAGTGAGAAGAGTAATGGACCAAGGCAGCTTCCTTGTGCGACTCCAAAATTGCTGTCATGTTCCTCGGATACATTGTCTCCAAGCTTAACATAGAACCTTCTCCCCTTAATGTATGTTATGAGCCAATTTAGTACATGATCGGAAAAGCCAACCAGTCTTTCTAGACGACTGATCAAGATATTATGGTCAATCGTATCGAACGCTGCACTAAGGTCCAATAGGACAAGAATTGAGACTTTGCCAGCATCGGAGTTTAGCCTGAGGTCGCTAACTATTTTGGTAAGGGCAGTTTCAGTGCTGTGATTTGTTCTGAAACCTGATTGTAGTTCCTCCATGATGTTATTATCTTTGAGAAAGGAGTTTATTTGTACTGAGACTATCTTTTCTAATATCTTGCTGATAAATGGAAGGTTCGATATTGGCCTATAGCTTTTTAGTTCGTTTACATCTAAGTTTGTTTTCTTTAGTAGTGGTTTTACTACAGCTGTTTTAAATGCATCTGGAAAAGTGCCTGTTTGAAGAGACATATTTATGATTTCAAGGACATGATTTGAGACACTATCAAACACCCGCTTGAGAAATGCTGTTGGTATAGGATCGAGGCAGGAGGTGGCGGAATTACACTCAGAGACAATCTTACAGAGGTCAGGTAATGTAATACATGTGAATTCCCCCATAGTTATCTCAGGTGGGGTTTCACTCATAGCCAGATCCATATCAGCGGTAATGCTTGCTCTAATCAATGATATTTTTTCATTAAAGAAAACTGCGAACTCTTCACATTTTGTGGCTGATTGCTGCGGTATATGGGGGGGTGGTATGTTAATCAGCCGGTCAATGGTGGAAAAAAATACCCTGGAGTTACCCATATTTTCTGAGATCATTTTGGAAAAATATTCCTTTCTCGCAAGTTGTATTGCCTTATTGTATGCGCCCATGGCGTCTTTGTATAAATTAAAGTGAGCTGTGAGTTTGAGTTTCCTCCATTTTCGCTCGGCTATCCTACATTTTCTCTTGTTATCTTTAACATTGGTTTTATTTAGCCATGGAGAGATTCTATCAGTTTTTACCTTTTTAACCTTTAGAGGGGCAACAGTATCTAACACAGTTGACAAGGTGCTGTGGAAGTTTTGCACTTGCTGATTTAAGGAGGATTCACTGCATTGGTCGTATGATTTCATCATACTAGAGAATTTTGCTTCAGCTCTAGCGTCCAGAAGCCTTCTGTGAACTAGGAATTCGCTTCTGGTCTTATGTAATATTAGGCTTGTACCATAGAACACACAATAATGGTCAGAAATTGGAATTTGTTTTACTGATATATTCTCAATGTTTAGCCCTGTTGTTATTAGTAGGTCCAGAGTGTTGCCATGTTGGTGGGTGGCCTCGTGAACATGTTGCATCAGTCCAAAACTGTCCAGTAGGTTCAGAAACTCACAACCCCTGGGGTCATCCTTTTTGTTGATATGAATATTTAGATCTCCATTAAGAATGATTCTATCATACCTGGTAATGCAGATCGATATGAGTTCTGAAAATTCCTGTATGAAGAGTGGCGAGTACCTTGGTGGTCGATACAATGTCACACATATTACTGGCATTTCTGTTTTCAATACAATAGCAAGGTATTCAAATGATAAAAATGTTCCCAGGTCAATATCATTGCACACAAATTGAGTGGAGATGATTGCTGCTATTCCTCCTCCCCTCCCACTCTGTCTGTTTGATTGATAGAATTTAAAATTGGAAGGGCAGGTCTCAATCAGTGTTGCTACACCAGTGATATTGTCTAACCATGTCTCTACTAAAAACATACAATGTACACCATGTTTTACTATGAGTTCATTTATCAGAAATGATTTTTGTTTCAGCGCTCTAACGTTGAACAGTGCTAGTTTTAGCTGTACGGGTTCTGTAGTGGGGTGTGAGATAGTCTGTGGTTGAACACTGATATTGATAAGGTTAGATTTACATATGGGACGTGATAATGAGTAATTGATTAGTCTTTTGGTGATCAGAATCGGGATGACACTCAACGTGTTTTTTTGTAGTTTAGGCTGCTTCTGTATATAGTCTACAGAGCTAGATATGGTTGGTTGTCAGGCCAGTGATGCTATACTTTGTATGACGTTATGTATTAGCACATTTACCCCTGATATGTTTGGATGCTACTATGACCTATACTACTATGTACTGTACTATTCTACTATGTCTACACTACTATCTACTATGCTACTATGTCTATACTACTAAGTATCTACTATGTATGTACTATGCTACTATGTATATACTACTACCTACTATGCAAATATTTCTATACTACTATTACTACTAAGGCAACTAAGCCTATACTACTACCTACTATGCTAATAGTCTATACTACTATGCACTCAAGGTCAGCACTGCTAGATGAACAATATCACTGACCCTTAGCTGCCAGAGATGTACTCTTCTGCTGACTTGTTCACAATTTGTAAGTTTCTTTCGATAAAAGCGTGAGCTAAATGACTAAATGACTAAATGAGTAAATGATTAAATTACTAAATTTCTAAATGAGTAAATGTAAATGGGCTTCAGGAGATAACTTTTTCTGATCCATATTTCTCTTCTCTCCTTCCACAGCCTGTGAGAGGCATGATCTGAAACCTCTGGATACACACACATCTCATCATTCAACACACACACACACACACACACACGCACACGCACACACACACAAAAAAGCTTGTACAGACAGCAGGGATGTCGGAGTGGGAGGCGTACCTGCCGGTGTGGGACTGGTTATGCGTTCTCCGGCTAGAACAGTATTCCCAGGCCTTCCAGGATGCAGGCTTGGGAACGTTCTGGGAATGTCAGAATCTGACTGTGGATCAACTGGAAAAGATGGGAATCACTCTGGCGGGTCACCAGAGACGTATCCTGGCTTGCCTCCAAAAAACACATACTGACACACACACACACACTGACAAACACCTCGATACACACTTTAATACACACACTGACACACACCCTGACACACACCCTGAGCCAGCGGAGAGAAAGAACAGAGAGGGAGGGAAAGATTGCCCTGGAAGGAGAGAGAGACCGGTGCCACAGCCTCCTAGTGAGAGAGAGATACCTGTGCCACAGCCTCCTAGTGAGAGAGAGAGACCCATGCCACAGCCTCCTTGTGAGAGAGAGAGACCCATGCCACAGCCTCCTTGTGAGAGAGAGAGACCCATGCCACAGCCTCCTAGTGAGAGAGAGATACCTGTGTCACAGCCTCCTAGTGAGAGAGAGAGACCCATGCCACAGCCTCCTAGTGAGAGAGAGAGACCCATGCCACAGCCTCCTAGTGAGAGAGAGATACCTGTGTCACAGCCTCCTAGTGAGAGAGAGAGACCCATGCCACAGCCTCCTAGTGAGACAGAGATACCTGTGTCACAGCCTCCTAGGGAGAGAGAGAGACCTGTGCCACAGCCTCCTAGTGAGAGAGAGAGACCTGTGTCACAGCCTCCTAGGGAGAGAGAGAGACCTGTGCCACAGCCTCCTAGTGAGAGAGAGAGACCCATGCCACAGCCTCCTAGTGAGAGAGAGAGACCTGTGCCCAGGGAACGAGAGGGAAGAGGGCCAGACGGACAGAGAGAACGCCCCGCGGTGAGAGAGAGAGAGGGTGATGATGGAGAGAGAGAAAAAGAGATGGACAGAGAGGGAGAGCATCCTATGCCAGTCCCCAGTGAGAGACCCAGGTCCAGGTTGAAGGAGAGAAGCCGAGGAGAAGAAGGAGACGAGAGGGACAGAGGGACAGACGGAGAGAGACCAGTGCCAAAAGAGAGGACAAAGTATCGCTCCTGCGCTCCGCCTGTGGATTTAAATGAGGCGTCTGAGGCCCCGTTCCCACCTATACCCCCCCGCTGCATGCCCAACTGTCCCCCCCAGCGCTTCACCCCCGTCAACACCCCTGCCTCCACAACCTCCGCCCACTACGCCGCCCAGATAGCACCAACCGTCTCCAGTGGCAGCCTAGACGCCGACCCCACCTGGAGACACCCCCCCCCACGTACACCGACATACCTTCCCCCTCCCCTCTCCCCCTCCCGCAGATCATGCCCCCCGGAGACGCTGGCCCTCCTCCCCTCTGTCCAGGAGAGAAAGAATCCCTCCTCTGTCTCTCCTACCCTCTCCTCCTCTCTCTCCACCTCATCCTCTCTCTCCACCTCCTCTTCTCTCTCCACCTCCTCTCTCTCCACCTTCTCCTCTCTCTCCTCCTCTTCGTCTTGCTCCGCTGTGGAGTCCAGTGCAGACAGGGACACAGCCCCCCCTCTTCCTCCCAAAGTGGGGGCGGGACATAAAGCCCCTCCACCAATCCCACGGCGCAATCCTTTGCAAGCTCCCGGGACCCCGCCATGTCAGAGGTAAACGTGGGATTTTATTGGTTGTTGATGCTGTCAGTTATGTTAGTGTCATTTACTAGAGAGAGAGAGAGAGAGAGAGAGAGAGGGGTTCAGCTCAACTGAGTTATATTCATGTGTTATTATTATTATAGTAATTTTTTTAACATTATCTAGACTCGGATATATATGATCTATGATTACATTCGGATACTCAATAAAGATAATACAAATGTAATTAAATTGAAATTGAGAAAAAGCTGACTAAAGACCAATGCATAACTGATGCCTTCCGAAATAGCAAAGTTGAAATATCCAAATAGTCCTAAATCACTCGGTTTAGCCTATTGATCAAATTACAATGTAAATAATAACTTTGCTTGTGCAAGGTCATCTCTATCGCTGGAGCGTGTGCCTTGAGAGAGACAGGAGAGAGACAGGAGAGAGATGGGAGAGAGAGATAAGAGAGATAAGAGAGAGACAGGAGAGAGACAGGAGAGAGACAGGAGAGAGATGGGAGAGAGAGACAGGAGAGAGACGGGAGAGAGATAAGAGAGAGACACGAGAGAGAGACGGGAGAGAGACGGGAGAGATAAGAGAGAGACAGGAGAGAGATAAGAGAGAGATGGGAGAGAGAGACAGCGGAGAGAAACAGGAGAGAGAGACTGAAGAGAGAGACGGGAGATAAAGACGAGAGAGAGACGGGAGAGAGCGACAGGATAGAAACAAATCAAGCTTCCCTATGACTTGCAGAAAGAGGATTGTTGAAATCAGTTTTGGATTATAGTGTCGTTTATAGAAATGCTGCCATGTCCACTCTTTTACCCCCAAACACTCTCTGTCATGCTCTTAGATTCATTACTGGTAATAGTTATGGCACTCATCATTGCATCCTGTATGATAAGGTGACATGGTCTTCTCTATCAGAGAGGTGAAATAGGTATTGGTATCTGTTCATCTTTAAGGCCATTGATGGTCAATTGCCATCATACTGTATATGACAATGATGCTAGATTGGAATTATGGACCTTATCTGACCCACTCAAACGATTGTCTTACACTTAAGGTCCCACGAGTACAGTCTAGGGCAGGGGTCAGCAACCTTTACTATCAAAAGAGCCATTTCCCCCCCCCCTCCCACCAAATTAAATTCCTCTGGAGCAGCAAAACCAATTTACCCTTCAAATGAAGATAACAGTGTATAACATTTTATATATAGTTAACCCCAAGCATACCCCACATTTAGCATAAAACGCCTGACAATTGCATACCCAAAGTATTTAGCGATTTATTATACTTTATACTTATAGCACATAGTTTTTTTGCATTCATGGAATTATAAAGCAACAAAAAGAAGAAAATTTACCTTTTTATTGCTGTTTTTACCTGTTATAACAAAGGAAAACCTCAAACTCTTATGACGAGGAGAAAAAATACTGGCTGTGTGTAGACCTATTTTTAAATAAAACACAAGAGGAGACGAAACACGTGGCGGCTACATGGCGTAGTGGGCAAGGCGCTCGCCACGAATGACGGAGACGCTGGGCTTGCCTGTTCGAGCCCAGCGCTCCATATTGCTTTCAGTTTAGCTGGTCGTTCATACTAATACACATTGGCCGTATTAGGGGGTGGGAAACTGATGGGTGGGGATCGGGCGTTGTGGACAGCGACTCCTACAGGTCGGTTGGTGCGCCTGCGCAGTAGAATCAGGAAGTGTCGGGGGCAGCGTGAGCCTCCCACGCGTTACTCCTCACCACTGAGAGATCGAGCTGCGCAGGTGAAAAGATGCGACTGCTGTTACCTCAAGTACCGGAGGGGACTTGTGCTATGTATGACTTAGTCCACATTGCAGCCGGCTTGTGGGAGGCAAGAAACAGCGTTCGTGACAGGGGAGGGTTGAATTGGATAATACGAAATTGGGATGGGAGAAAATATAGAAAAATGGGAGAAAAAAGTGGATAAAAAAAAAGAGGAGACAAAACACTGGTGTCTGTAGACCTACTTTGAAATAAAACCCTGAACTATGCAGCTCTATTTGAGTCCTTCCCTTATTTGTGGAAAATCTATAAAATAAAAAGTAAATTTCTCACCACATATCAGGCATACAGGTAAGCCTGCATCGTTAGTCGTGAAAGCAAATTAATCTGTCTACGCTGAATTAAACCCTCTATTTTCCTCAGACTTTCCTTTTTTTGGATTTATCAATAGTTAGTTTACTGGGGTGTCGGAAACTCAAGATTAGCCACTTGCAGACGGCAGGGAGAGGCGCGGGGTGTGACTTACTGTATATTTTAGTTGATGAAATATTTTTTCATTTCAGTGTCACAGTATGACATTGATCTCCAAAATAAGAGATAGGAAAAAAAATAAACATAATTTTTTTTTATCAGGGAGCCGCAGCTGATTGGCTAAAGAGCCGCAGGTTGCCGACCCCTGGTCTAGGGGGAGACAGTGGCTCAGGAGGTAGAGCAGTCGTCTGGTAATCCGGAGGTTCCCGGTTCGATTCCCGCTCCTCCCAGGCAGCTTGTCGAAGTGTCCTTGAGCAAGACACTTAAGTTAACCCCTAATTGCTCCCGATGAGCAGGTTGGCACCTTGCACGGTTGCCTCTGCCTTCGGTGTGTGAATGTGTGAGTGAACGGGTTAAATGTGAGGAACAAATTGTAAAGCGCTTTGGATAAAAGCGCTATATAAATGCAGCCATTTACCATTTACAGTTGAACTTGGTATGTCTGCATTTTGTTTTGATGCAGCAGCTTCCTGGAATGATCTTCATTGTTCAACTGTTTTTAAGTTGATCTCCCTTTTTTTTTTTTTGTTATTTATGAAAATGCACCCCCCCCCCCTTTTTAATATGTATTCTGAACTGTTTAAACTTGTAATCTTGGGGCAGCGGTGGCCTAATGGTTAGAGAAGCATGTTTTGTGAATGGAAGGTTGCTGGTGGTCAACAGTGTCAGACTGTGGTTGTACTGGGCAGCTCCTAGTGGGTCAACAGTATCAGGCTGTGGTTGTACTGGGTAGCTCCTAGTGGTCAACAGTATCAGGCTGTGGTTGTACTGGGCAGCTCCTAGTGGTCAACAGTGTCAGACTGTGGTTGTACTGGGAAGCTCCTAGTGGTCAACAGTATCAGGCTGTGGTTGTACTGGGCAGCTCCTAGTGGTAAACAGTGTCAGGCTGTGGTTGTACTGGGCAGCTCCTAGTGTCAACAGTGTCAGACTGTGGTTGTACTGGGCAGCAGCTCCTAGTGGTCAACAGTGTCAGGCTGTGGTTGTACTGGGCAGCAGCTCCTAGTGGTCAACAGTGTCAGACTGTGATTGTACTGGGCAGCATCTCCTAGTGGTCAACAGTGTCAGGCTGTGGTTGTACTGGGCAGCAGCTCCTAGTGGTCAACAGTGTCAGGCTGTGGTTGTACTGGGCAGCTCCTACTGGGCAGCTCCTAGTGGTCAACGTGTCAGACTGTAGTTGTACTGGGCAGCTCCTAGTGGTCAACAGTGTCAGACTGTGATTGTACTGGGCTGCTCCTAGTGGTCAACAGTGTCAGACTGTGATTGTACTGGGCAGCATCTCCTAGGGGTCAACAGTGTCGGACTGTGGTTGTACTGGGCAGCTCCTAGTGGTCAACAGTGTCAGACTGTGGTTGTACTGGGCAGCATCTCCTAGGAGTCAACAGTGTCAGACTGTGGTTGTACTGGGCAGCTCCTAGTGGTCAACAGTGTCAGACTGTGTCGGGGAGGAGGGGTGGTAGAGGAGGGGAGAGGAGAAGTGAGCTAATGTTAATTTGTTAGGTCTCACATGGAACAAAACAGTCATCTCCTCATGTGGTACAACTTAGGTACACTCTTCTCCCAAAGCCTTCCACTGTACATTGGAGGTGGTTGGGTGGGGGGTGGGTGGGGGACACTGTACACTGTACATTGGAATATTGACAAAGCCATACTTGGTCATTTACTGTACATTGGAGAGGGTTGGGTTAGGACATTTGCAGGGGCCAGTTTCGAATTGCAGTCGCCCATAGGTGTTCTTTGAGAGTGTTTTTGAAAGTGGGTAGTGATTCACATTCAGCTTTGGGTAGGGCGTTCCACATTGATGTGGCATAATTGCGAAACGTGTTTAGTCCCTTGTTTGAGCCAAATCTGGGTTTAACATGATTTGTGGAGCTCCCTCTGGTGTTGTGATCGTGGTATTCACTGACCTTTGGGAAGTATTTTGACATGTACATGGGTACCTTGGTCGTGTAGTGTATCTTGTAGACCAGGCCCATTGCAAGTTGCTGTACTCTGTCGTCTACTCTAAGCCATCCTAGGGCCTAACAAAAATAATGGTTTGTTTCCGGTTGCCGACCGACCCTGCCGATTTAGGTGCGACCCATATATATATTTTATGAGTTTTAAAAAATATATATATAATTTTTTTGTTTTTATAAATAAAGTTTCATAGAAATCTTAGTCAAACCTTTAGTATTATGGATATTAAACATGCTGGCAGAGTACATGCATCCATGTTGTTGTGAACATTTTAATTAAATAAAGAAATTCCCTATCCATAGTCGCTGTGGGAAAGAATAAAATAAAAAAATAAAATAAATTCCCTACCTACCCATGGCCTAACTGACAACCAACAGGAAACAAACAATTTTTTTTTTTATGCCTAGGTTGTCAAAGTGGGCAGGGGTGAGGTGGGTTCTAGGAGTCAGGTCTAGCAGTAGTCTGACCAGTTTGTTTTGAGATGTTTGTAATTTTGTTTTTAGTGCCTTTGAGGTGCTTTGGTACCATGAGGTGCAAGCATAGTCGTAGTACCCTTGAATGAGTGCTCCTGCCAGAGTCTTCACGGTATTCTTGTTTACCAGAGAGGAGATCCGGTACAAGAATCGAGTTCGTTGGTTGACTTTTTTTTATTACATTGGATGCCATTTTGTCACAGGAAAGATTAGCCTCTAGGATGGAACCCACATAGGTAATTTCATCTTTCCTTGTGACAATATTGTCACCCACTGTAACTGAGAAGCTGTCGGTCTTGCTGAGTTTGTTATTTGATCCGAAGAGAATGGACTGTGTTTTGCCCATGTGTAATGATAGTTTGTTATCAGCAAGCCAGGTGCAGATTCTGCCGAGTTCTGATGAGATGAGGGTTTTTTCAACCTGTAACTTGTTCTTGTCAGAAACCAGCAGGGCTGAGTCGTCCGCAAACAGGAACAAGTTGCAGTCACAAGCTGACGACATGTCATTTGCATAAATTAGGAACAGTAGCGGTCCTAGTATGCTTCCT
The DNA here is from genome assembly GCF_963971535.1 of Notolepis coatsorum. Classification (NCBI taxonomy): domain Eukaryota; kingdom Metazoa; phylum Chordata; class Actinopteri; order Aulopiformes; family Paralepididae; genus Notolepis; species Notolepis coatsorum. Next base: position 186,559,707 of record NC_140165.1, read on the forward strand.
TGTGGAACACCACAGCTCACTGGGAGGGGGGGGGATAGGGTACCGTTTACCTCCACCATCTGTTCTCTCCCCTCCAGGTAGGATTGTATCCAGCTCACTGATTGACAAGCTGAAAGCAATTGGTTTTGATAGTCTATCAGAATGGTGTGATTGACAGTGTCGAAGGCCTTTTGTAGGTCCAGCATGACCATGCCGCAGTATTTGCCCGCGTCCACCTCTTGTTTGATGTGGTCATTCAAATAGAGAAGGCATGTGTCAGTGGAGTGGGATGTTCTGAAGCCAGATTGGAATTCCTAGATTAGATTTATTTCCGCGAGGTACTTTTTGACCTGTTCGTATACTATTTTTTCCATGACTTTCGGTGGAGGTAAGGATAGAAACAGGGCGGTAGTTGCCTGGGTCTAATTTGCTGCCCTTTTTGTGCAGGGGTGTTACTCTTGCAATTTTGAAGTCCTTGGGGACGTGTCCCTGTTTTATGGAGAGGTTTATTATGTGTGTGATGACTGGGGTGATGGCGGCTGCTGAGTCTCTGAGGAATTTGGAGGGGATGTTGTCATGGCCAGTGGCCTTGTTCGGTTGGAGGGCGCTCAGTTTCTTTGAGTACCTCATCTGTTGTTACCATTTCCAGTTTGAAGTCGTCTTTGTGGACCCCTAGGTTCTTGTAGTATGCTACTATGTGTTCTACCCCATAATGCCCTGAGTGGGAGGGTAGTTTGTTTACCAGTGTTGTGGCTATGTTTGTGAAGAAAGTGTTTAAGTAATTGGCTACATCCAGCTTGTCTGTGATGAGCGTGTTGTCCGTCTTTATGTTTGTTTGAGAATCTGGTTTTAAGTTTTTTACTGCAGCCTAGTTGATTATTGAGTCATTTCCAAAGTTCACGTGGTTTGTTTTTGTTTTCCTCAGTTTTGTCATTGATGACATTTCTTTTAGCAGTTTTGATCATGGAGTTTATGTCATTTCTTAGTCGGTTTCTTTCTAGTTTGAGTTCAGTCACGTGGGCTTGGAGTTCACTGCTCGTGCTTTTGGTAAGCTTTGACTGACTTTTACTAAACTCAGAGCATTTTTTGTCTCTGGCTTTCATAGCGGTCAGTATTTCAGTGTGCATCCACGGCTCAGCGCGATTTTTTACCCTGGTGGTTCTTAGGGGGGCCATGTTGTTTAGTATTGTTGAAAATTTGGTTTTGAAGCCAAGCCATGTTTCTTCAACCAGTGTACCATTGAGTTCATCTGACCAGTCCAGGCTCTCCAGTTCAAGGTTAAAGGCCTCGCTAGAGTAGGTTTTGAGGTCTCTAGATGTGACTGTTTTGTGACAGCCAGCCTTTTGCTTTAGCTTTTTGCGGGTACAGAATATCATATAATGATCACTTAACCCGCATGCTATAACCCCTTTATTGGAGATCTTGGACTTGTCAGAGGTCAGGATGAGGTCAATGGTAGTCTGAGTTGATTCACATACCCTTGTGGGTTGGGTGATTAGCTGGCTGAGGCCGTGTAGATCACAAAACCTACTGAAGGCCTTGAAGATGGGTGCTGCTTTACGTAGCATATCCGTGTTCCAGTCCCCAATAAGATCTTTTTCTACGCCCTCCACCCCGGCTAAACACCCATCAAGTGTGTCATAGAAGCCACTCTGTTCTGGCGGTCTATAGATTGTGCCTACTAGTACTGATTTCGCCCCTTTCAAATAAGATTTCAATCTAAACAGTTTCAAGCCAGTGAAGGGACTTGAGGACGGGTGTGATGTGGTGGTATTTCCACACTCTCATCAGGATCCTAGCAGCTCTATTCTGAATGTATTGTAGCTTTTGGATGTTCTTGCTAGGGATTCTGATGAGAAGTGCGTTGCAATAATCCAGCCTGGAGGAGACAAAGGTGTGGACAAGCTTTTCGGCGTCGGACAGAGTGTGGGGTGAAGTTTGGCGATCCGATGTTCCTAAGGTGGTAGAAGGAGTTTTTGTACAGTTGTTTGATGTCAGTTTTATGCCTCAAATGTCAGGTGAGGGTCCATTTTAACCCCTAGGTTGGTGACTGTTGGTGAGAGGGTGATGTCCTGGCTGGAAAAGTTGATGGTGGTGATGGTGGATGAGCGGACCTGCTGTGGGGTGCCAACGAGAATGGCTTCAGTTTTGGAGCTGTTTAATTGCAGGAAGTTGTGCTGCACCCACACCTTTGTCTCCTCCAGGCAGGTGGTCAGAGTGGATGATGGCAGGACTGTAGATGGGGTAGGGGTTTATCTTGAGGTAGATTGGGATGTCATCAGGGGCTGAGGGTGGGGCTGAGGACTGATCCTTGAGGGACACCACAGGTGACATGGTGGGTATCCGACCTTGCCTCTCCCAAGGAGACATACTCCGTTCTCCCGGTGAGGTACGATCTGAACCAGCCAAGGGCAGAGTCTGAGAGTCCGATGGTGGAGAGAAGATGGTGGAGGAGGATGTCATGGTCGACGGTGTCGAAAGCTTCAGTGAGATCAAGGAGGATGAGGAGCGATCTTCCTCCTCCTCTTCCTCCTTACAGCTGGACATGTGTTCTTCTTTCCAGACAGTCATGTTAGTGAAATACAGACAAACAATATAGGAGGATCTTCATCAGACACTAAAGGTATATTCTCCTGTACAGGTGCAGAACGTACTAAACACATCAGCTGTCTCCTCTAGTCAGAACAGAATCTATAATACTATAGTTTAGTATGGATCACATGCATCTATAATACTATAGTTTGATATGGATCAGATATATAATACTATAGTTTAATTTGGATCAGATGTACAATACTATAGTTTAGTATGGATCACATCTATAATACTATAGTTTGATATGGATCAGATATATAATACTATAGTTTAATATGCATCACTTCTATAATACTATAGTTTAGTATGGATCACATCTATAATACTATAGTTTGATATGGATCAGATATATAATACTATAGTTTAATTTGGATCAGATGTACAATACTATAGTTTAACAACCCTTTATCTGCCAGGGATTATTCTGATCTTAATCCCCTCTCTGCCACCACTGTAAGTCTATGGAGATGTTCCCCTTCTTTGCAGGGCTATAACTTTTTAAATTGTATTGCTAAATTGACATTACTATGGCCCATTCAACGTCAAGTATCTATCGTTTAGGATGTAGCAACGTTCTACTTTTTCATTCACAGATTCATACTAAAATACGGTCTAAAGTATAAATATGTTTTTATCGTTTTCTGCAGCATTCCATAGAACGTGAGTTATAGCCATAAATACATATATTAGATCATCAAATGTAGTTTGATACCGATTGAGGCCAGATACAAAATTTCAACTGTACGTGGTCCTAGACGTTATGATTTATCATCTGCTGGTGCCCGGAGTGGGGGGGGGGTTTATAAGTCCGTGGCCGACGTTAAATCATTTATATAGTATGGGTGATACATAGATCAGAGCAGTTTGTATGGACAATAATAATCAAACACGCTGAAACTCACCGCAGCTTCCTCGTAGCGATGGGGGATGCTACTGGAGCAAAAAGATCGTTATTATGGGATGTCGATCTTGTTAGTCCAGTTCCAGGTTGTATAATACCGTACTTTTCGGACTATAAGCCGCGGCTTTTTTCCCCATTTTTCGACCCTGCGGCTTATATAACGGTGCGGCTTATATGTGGACAAAACCCGAAAATCGAAATATTGCTTTTTTTACTGCATTGAAATGTTATTTATCTGTTTCCTTATTTGCTAAACTTAATACAACTTGTAAATGAGTTAATGTTATTTGTCCGACAGTATTGTGTCCCAATGGGAGTCATTCTCTGTAGAGGTGGGAACTTAAAGCTCAATATAAGAACGGCCATGCACCACCACTCACAGAATCGAGAAAGAGCAATCAATCTGTCAATCTTTTCCGTGTCCGGGCCGGGTGAGGTTTCCCGTGTTGAGTCAAATTAAGCCGCAGGCTCCACTCCTTACATATGGTAATTAAACATTAAAACACATGCGGTTTATAGTCGAGTGCGACTTATATATGTACATGTATATATTCCCTCCCCGCCGTATGTATATTTCCCTCCCACCCACCCACCCCCTCCTAATGTACAGTCCCCTCCCCATCATATGTATATACTCTGTCAGGATCTAAGGGTAACAGTACTGTATATTTGAATACCGTTATGTCACAAATGTATCAGTACTAAATACCTATATGTCCCTATGCCATAAATGTCATGTATGTTGTGTATGTCATAAATGTCTATATGAATTGAAAATGGGGGACCCTGATGGAAACAAGACAAACGTCTTTCTCAGGTCTGCATCCCCTTAACAATTGTATGTATTGAGCCGTACTGTATTGTACCCATTCTGCAATCTGTTAAATAAAGTTTTCATTCATTCATTCATACACATCATTCAATTTAGCTGCTGCGGCTTATAGTCAGGTGCAGCTTATAGTGCGAAAAGTACGGTACTATATACGTCCAAATCATGTTGTTTATCGAGTTATTGGCAACGGATCGCTATCCAGTGTATCAAGCTGGAGGTGGCCGGACGAAATATGGGTGAGCACCACTTCCGGCCACTCACTTCCGGATTGGCACCTCGCCGATCGGCCACCAGATGGCGGTCTTGCACCGTTGGAGAGTTGAGAGGAGCTCTACAGCACCCGTCAAGTCTCCGTGGGTGAAATATGATTGCCATGACAGATTTTTGAAATATTGATCTCAAAGACGCTGTACGACGTCATTGGCAGATTACGCATGGCGAGGAATGACGTCTAAACACGTCATTGGCGATTAAAGGGTTAATATGGATCACATCTATAATTCTATAGATTAATATGGATCAAATCTATAATACTATAGTTTAATATGGATCAAATCTATAATACTATAGTTTAATATGGATCAGATGTATAATACTATAGTTTAATATGGATCAAATCTATAATACTATAGATTAATATGGATCAAATCTATAATACTATAGTTTAATAGAGATCAAATCTATAATACTATAGTTTAATGTGGATCGAATCTATATCTATAATACGTTTAATATGGATCTATTTATTTTTTGGAGCATGCTACCAAAATGTACTTTGAGGTAGCAGTCAATCAAGCAGTTGTTATGGTGAATTACATCTAAAGTTTCTAAACAGGGTGAGGTAACAAGGTCTGCTTGTGTCAATTTCAACTGTTTGGAATCTGTTGTCCTTTCAATGCCCTTTCAAACGTTTTCCAAAATGATTTGTTTGGAAAACCTTTTGGTTGGAAGGAAACTTATCTGTCAGTGGGTAGTGCTGCCATCTTGTGGAATAAATGGTGAAATGCAGCCCCAGTGCAGTTGTGAGTCTTGGCTAAACAGGCAGCCTGTATCTGTTCCGCAACCGTTCCTATTTCCGGGGTACACACCATTCATCCCAGGTGTCAGGCTCCTCATTCACTTCCATTGATTTTGGGAACCAAGTCTAAATATTATACTTCAGAAGTATAAACAAACTACTACTGTGCAGATTTCTAAATGGTAGCACTCTGAAGGCCTGAGGCAGTGTGACTAAATGGTAGCACTCTGAAGGCCTGAGGCAGTGTGACTAAATGGTAGCACTCTGAAGGCCTGAGGCAGTGTGACTAAATGATAGCACTCTGAAGGCCTGAGGCAGTGTGACTAAATGGTAGCACTCTGAAGGCCTGAGGCAGTGTGACTAAATGGTGGCACTCTGAAGGCCTGAGGCTGGAGTTACACCTACAGTAGGGTGTTTTCGTTTCATTTTCAAGATGAATTTAGCTTTCCAGAGCGCAACGTAAAAACAGCCGAGTTAGACATTCGTTTTGCAACCTGAGCACTTTCGTTTAGTCAGAACGAGGCTTGGTCAGACCGCAACGGATCACGTCTCGAATTCAGCACTGAGCATGCGCAGGGAGGTAGTTACTCTCCCTCGTCCCCGCTGTCGTCCACACTCGGAACTAGGCAAAATCTGCATATGGCTCGCCGACAACAAACTATCATTACACATGGGCAAAACAGAGTCCATTCTCTTCGGTTCAAATAACAAGCAAATAACTCAGCAAGACCGACGGCTTCTCAGTTACAGTGGGTGACAATATTGTCACAAGGAAAGATGAAATTACCTACCTGGGTTCCATCCTAGAGGCTAATCTTTCCTGTGACAAAATGGCATCCAATGTAATAAAAAAAGTCAATCAACAAACTCGATTCTTGTACCGGATCTCCTCCCTGGTAAACAAGAATACCCTGAAGACTATGGCAGGAGCACTCATTCAAGGGTACTACGACTATGCTTGCACCTCATGGTACCAAAGCACCTCAAAGGCACTAAAAACCAAATTACAAACATCTCAAAACAAACTAGTCGGACTACTGCTTGACCTGACTCCTAGAACCCACCTCACCCCTGCACACTTTGCCAACCTAGGATGGCTTAGAGTAGACGACAGAGTACAGCAACTTGCAATGGGCCTGGTCTACAAGATACACTACACGACCAAGGTACCCATGTACATGTCAAAATACTTCCCAAAGGTCAGTGAATACCACGATCACAACACCAGAGGGAGCTCCACAAATCATGTAAAACCCAGATTCGGCTCAAACAAGGGACTAAACACGTTTCGCAATTATGCCACAACAATGTGGAACACCCTACCCAAAGCTGTAAAGGAATGTGAATCACTACCCACCTTCAAAAACACTCTCAAAGAACACCTACGGGAGACTGCAATTCAAAACTGGCCCCTACAAATGTCCTAACCCAGTTGTACAATAAAGACCAAGCATGGCTTTGTCAGTATTCCAATGTACCCAACCCCCCCCCCCCCCCCACCTCCAATGTACAGCCCCACCCAACCCCACCCAACCTCCTCCAATGTACAGTTTCTATGTCAAATGTAGGTCAGACTGGGCTGGGCGATATGACGATATTATATAAATATCGGGTACAGTTCATTAACGATACACTTTTTTAACGTATTGTGGATATCGTGATGTTTTGCCCAAGAGGATTGTGTCGCGTCAATCTGGTCCACACCCGTTCAAACTTTTGAACAACGCCGCCCCCACACACACTACTGCATCAAAGTTACTAATTATTATTAACAAAGGCATTCGTTTTGTGGCATTAACGTTATATAGTTACACGTTCAATAACATTAGCGTATTTACCCAAACATAGCAATGTCCAATGACGACATAGATAGCAAGCGTTACTGTTCATATCTCAGCCCGTGCGGAGTTGTGCATGCCCATTCTGCGGTCTGTTAATAAAGTTTTCAATCAGACAGATGTATGGAAAGGCTTTTATTATAACATTCGTTGCAATAAAATCATTATGGCTTGTTTAGTCATGCTGCGGTGCGCTGGTAATCACTCGTCTGCCGCAGGGAGCTGTTGTTGTCGTTGAGCTGAGCTCAGCTCTCGTCAAAATCAATTGCGGAAGTAAAAAACGCATAGAGCTTGCCGATTGGTGCTAAGAACAGCAGGGCGGGTTCAATCGGTGTGACGTAATTGGCAGACTCTGCCGGCTGAATGATCGAATGAATGGAAACGTTATTAACGATTGCAGAATGGGTACAATACAGTACAGCTCAATACAACAGTGGACTGGGGGATGAAGACCAGAAAAAGACTTTCGGCTTTTTTACATAAGGGTCCTCCATTTTCAATTCATCAAAACATTTAGAGACATACAAATATACAGTAGTTTCATAAAAATGCTAAAATGCTATTTATTGATTGATTGATTGATTGATTTAAAACTTTATTAACATATTGCAGAATGGGTACAGTACAGCTCAATACATACAATTGTTAAGGGGATGCAGACCAGAGAAAGTCTTTCGTCTTGTTTACATCAGGGTCCCCCATTTTCAATTAATCATATTTCATATCTAAATCATATAATATCTCATTGCTAAATATATGCAATATATAATCTAATAATCCAATAATCTAAATCTAATATATAATATAAAAATGCTAAATGCATGGGTATTTTATTTAGTCTTTAATGTTAGCTTGCAAACTCAAATTGTCTTGGTAAGCCTCATAATGAATTGTTTGGGGAAAAAAAGAAAAACATCGTGATGTGTATCGTGTATCGCCGAAAGGTCAGAAAATATCGTGATATCATATTTAGGCCATATCGCCCAGCCCTAAGGTCAGTATTCCAATGTACAGTGTGTCGTCGTCCCCCTCCAATGTACAGCCCCACCCCACCTACCCAACCTCCCCCAATGCACTGTTTCTATGTCAAATGTATATACACTCTTTTTCTGGATTTTTTTTTTAGTATCACAAACAGTACTGTATTTGAAAATCTGGTATGTCATAAATGTATAGATGTAGCAGTACTGTCTATCTGTATGTCGTGTGTGTCATATGATGAATTGAAAATGGAGGACCCTGATGGAAACAAGACGAAAGTCTTTCTCTGGTCTGCATCCTCTTAACAATTGTATGTATTGAGCTGTACTGTACTGTACCCATTCTGCAATCTGTTAATAAACTTTTCAATCAATCAATCAAACTCAGCTGTGAGAGCTGGACCTGTGTAGTTTATGAATGGCCCCTTAGCGAGAGTGAGAGGGCCGCCCCTTCCTGCAATCAACGGCATAGCTGTCAGTGCAGGCAGCCAATCAGCGCAGTCGCCGACAGGCACCCTGCACGAGAGGCGCACTTTAGCTTCCAGCGCGAGGCGTGCGGGGCATGGGGGGCATGGCTGCTGCTCGGTGCTGCTCAAGGCAGGAGAGATGAGGCGCGCAGGGCATGGGGGCTGCTGCTCAGTGCTGGGAGAGATGAGGCATGGGGGGCATGGTTGCTGCTCGGTGCTGCTCGGGCTGGTGCTCGAGACAGACAGACAGACAGCCCAGACAGGAGGGATATACACGGTGCTGCGCGCGGGCTGTAGGTTACACTGCAGTCTGACAGTCTACTGCGCATGGGCGTTGAGCAAAAACGGCTCCGCGCAGATTACACGGCCACGTTGTCGGCGAGTATCCAAAACGAAAACACCTTTTCAGTGTTCCCGCTAGGGCAACGCGTTTTCCTGCCAAAACGGCATTTCTATGTAACAGGGACAGCAAACGTATTCATTTAGCAACAAAACAAAAACAAAAAAACGCCCAGTGTAACCTAGGCCTTTAAATGGTAGCACTCTGAGGCCTGAGGCAGTGTGACTAAATGGTAGCACTCTGAAGGCCTGAGGCAGTGTGACTAAATGGTAGCACTCTGAAGGCCTGAGGCAGTGTGACTAAATGGTAGCACTCGGCCTGAGGCAGTGTGACTAAATGGTAGCACTCTGAAGGCCTGAGGCAATGTGACTAAATGGTAGCACTCTGAAGGCCTGAGGCAGTGTGACTAAATGGTAGCTGTAACTGAGGGGTACAATTCCCTGACTGTATTGATAAGTATGGTATCATTAAACCACTACCGCTTTATGTACTTTAATTACTGGCCATACAGTACATGATATATAAATATGATGAACACTTCCCACAATGAATCGGTTCCACACAAAGTTGTAAGTAAGTATTTATTGCAGCAAAAGGTACATAATATACTTCTCTATTTTACTTTGGATGCGCTTATAAGGCAAAGGAATGTGCGTAGGCAAATCAATAATGAATGTCCATTCTCTGGTTACGCAGGAGGTAATTATACAACCTGAATCTTAGGGAATTATATCTATGGTACACTAGTAATATATAGCGGGAGATACTGGAAGGGTCCCCCCGGTTGTAAGCCAGCAGGGGTAGAGGATCTGTCGGTAGTAGAGAGTCTGGTCAACGATGACTAAGGAGACTCCAAGTACAGGAGACGGTGCAATAGTCTCTTGATCCACAGACGAATACAGCTGTTCTCCGTAGACTGTAGCTCCACAGTGAAGAAAGCTAGCCGGCCTCAGGCTCTCTGAGGCGCAGACTCGACGTGGCTCCTCACAGGGTAAATCCCACACGTGTAGGCGTCGGCGATTCTCCGCTCCATAAATCACAGGACCAAAACAAATATAATCCAGCCGCAAAGGGCTATGTAGTCGTCGGGTAGATTAATCCAGTGTACATGTCCACACGGTTCTCGTCTAGGTCTCCTCGGGTGAAAGCGCCATGAAAGCAGCCCAGCCTGGATAAGCACTCTAGCTGGTACGAGGAAGCGTTGGTGATGCTGGTCACTGTAGAACTTTAGCCGCACGATACACTATACACAAATAGACTATTACTGACTTAATAGAAATATGTCGCACTCGACGGTATAGCGCTAAAACTCTGACAATTCAGTTATTAATTCGCACGCGGTCTCAATGCTCTTATTTGGGGCCAAACAGGCCATACTTCACCGCACGGAGTATCGTGGGTGAGGCTTCAACTTATTGGGTAACTCTACTTCTGTATTCACTTGCGCCATATTTATATGCACGGCGAACAATCTAGTGCCAACCTCATTTCTGTCTCGTATCCCTGGGCAAGGCCGGGCATGTACAGACATGTCTTGACGGTGGCCTTGAACCTGACTCTGGAGGCATGGCCCTGGCGCCTGTGGACCGCTGTCCAATAGGAGAATGAAATATTATGGTCTGTACTAGGCTAAAGGGATATTCCGTGTATATGTACAAGGAATATACAAGGGATATCAAACGATATACAAATACTATGCAATATATATCAATCAATAAATATATATATTCGGTTTAATCTGATCCTTTGTAACAGTAGCACTTCCTACTAAATGGTAGGAAGTGTTCTTTTTTTCTTCCAGGCAGATGACACACACACAGAGTTAATGGCATTCACATATTTCCATTGTTTCTATTTCACATGCACGCTCATCCTGTGTGGCTAGCAGGTTAAATATAGCAGCTAGCTAGCGCTCCTCCCCTCCTCTTCCTCTATTGGTCAACTGGACCGTTTCCCTTCATTGCCTGGCTGTTTGATATACTGATATACTTTAAAGGGGAATACCGCCACATTTGACAGATTCACGCTCAAGTGGTATTGTGAGTCTTACAGTGATACATTTCCAGTTGTCTTCAAATGGAAGTCATGTTTTCCGTGTTCACAACGTTGAAAAACAAGTGGAAAACCTCAGTGACTTCAAGAGACATCAGCCAGTTGCCTACAGTAGCAACATTGTCTTCAACCCAATCATATCGTGTACTTGACCACAAACTCAAAGTCCCAATTGAAGGCAGCAATTAACCGGAAATGTTGGCATAGTTTTAGCGAAAATGCAATGTGAAGCATTGAGCATACGATTGGATAAGACTTGGATTATGCTACACAATGGATTTGTAAATGGATGTTTTGTTATAGTTTTGAATACCCATAAATTTCAATTCATAATAAAATCGGTAGCGTGTGTATTGAATGGGGAATTTACAACAGTGTGTGTGAATCCATGCAATATCTCGTAACCTATAGGACCGACCAGCCTATGCTTTTGTGTAGAATGTTACAGAGGGACAAGGATGGGCGTGTGGGAATATGTTTCACGTCAAGCAACCGGAAGTATTTTTGGGGAATTAATTTCCAGCATTCTCCATTGGCTTAGGTATAGTCTTTCTGTGGAGAGTTTATGGTATAACCTTTTAACGCCAGAGGGCGACGACACCGGCTTCAAATGCTGCTACTGAGACAAGGTGCTGTATACAAATGATAATTTTTGTGTGTTCCTTTAAGACTTCCTTTAAGAATAACAAAGCTTCTGAGTCAAGTATTTTGTGCATAATATTCAGTCCTACTCTTTCCTCTTGATGGTATAAATAGTAGCTATCATTGTGACGCAACAGAAAAGAGAGACGAGGAAATTAATATTGATTCAGCTCAAATCACTCCCTGCAATAATATGTTATTATTATGATATTCTAATGCTCTACTGTCTAATGTTAATCAGTCAGTGTTTTGTGGTGGTCTGTCTGATATTGTGGTCTGTCTGATATTGTGGTGGTCTGTATTATATTGTGGTGGTCTGTCTCATATTTTGGTGGTCTGTCTGATATTGTGGTGGTCTGTCTGTCTGATATTGTGGTGGTCTGTCTGTATTATATTGTGGTGGTCTGTCTGATATTGTGTGATCTGTGATATTGTGGTGGTCTGTATTATACTGTGGTGGTCTGTCTGATATTGTGGTCTGTCTGATATTGTGGTGGTCTATATTATATTGTGGTGGTCTGTGATATTGTGGTGGTCTGTCTGATATTGTGGTGGTCTGTGATATTGTGGTAGTCGGATATTGTGGTGGTCTGTCTGATATTGTGGTGGGTCTGTCTCATTGTGGTGGGTCTGTGATATTATTGTGGTCTGTCTGATATTGTGGTGGTCTATCTGTTATTGTAGTCTGTTATTGTGGTAGTCTGTCTGATATTGTGGTGGTCTGTCAGGTCTGATATTATGGTGGTCTCTCTGTCTGATATTGTGGTGGGTCTGTATGCTATTATGGTGGTCTGTCTGATAGTGTGGTCTGTATGATATTGTGGTTGGCTGCAACCTATACATCAGTGTATGATAACAGTATTAAAGTAGTCATTTTCTAGTGTTTGTAAAGGGAAGGAAAGGGAGGAGGATAAAGGGGAAGTGTCTCAACACCAGAGGTGTGTAGACAGCATGTATGTGGTCATGGCAGAGTTTCCCACCATCTGCTTATTATAGAATGGGTTGACTATGGGTTTTAATGGCCCACATCTACTGCTAAAGGCACACACCACTGTTTTTAGATCTAGTAATGCACAGGCCTACTGTTCAGCCAGGGCTAACCTGAATGGGAATCAAGCAGGCCAAGCACAGCTATAATCTGTGGATAATAACACAAGGGTTGAAGAGCACCTCAACAACTCCGACCCTGACGCATGTGGCAAGGATTATAAACCAACCCCCAACCACTGACCTGACCCCTGCCCCCCCCCCCCCCCCCCTCATCCAGGAGGCGCCCATCAAGCTAACCTCAGACCCCTCACTCTCTCTTCCACCAATGTGTCTACCGCACTGACCAGGACTAATGCACGTAAGGAAGCAGGTCCTGATAGCTTTCCCGGTCCCCTAAGTTTATGTAGGAGAAAACCCAAGAAAATTGACAATCAAAATATAATTAAAACAAGTTCAGTCCAAAGATCATCATCATCTTCGTTTTGCGTCCTTTTTTTCCCACTACAGTGAGGTTGGATGGGGCGATGACTCCACGCCACTGGGTACGGTTTTGTGCCATGTCTTCATGTATCTCCAGATCCCTCATATCATTTTCCACACATCCCCTCCACGTCTACTTCGGTCTCCCTCTCGGCCTCCGCCCATCCACAATCATCTCCTCCACCCCTCTCAACATCCCCCCCCTCCTCCGATCTTCTCACATGTCCAAACCACCTGAGACGTCCATATCTCACCTTGAAATACATTTCCCTGGCACCACAGATCTCATCCACCTCGGCACTGGTCCTCCCGTCCTGCCATCTGACTCCCGCCACATACCTCAACATCTTCCGATCGCAGCTCCTTGACACCACCATCACCCTTTTTGTCATTGCCCACGTTTCTGAACCATACAGGAGAACTGATCTCACACATGCTTCTTATATCCCTCCTCTGATCTTTACCTTGTGTTATGTTTATATTAGAGGTGGGCATAGATTAATTTTTTTTTTATCTAGATTAATCTATCTGCAATCCTGGAGTTAATCTAGATTAAAATGGCTCATTTGAAGTCTGCCGAAGGCATTCAAAATATGTGTGTTCTACCTAGGGATGGGTATCGTTAGGATTTTATCGATACTACTACTCTTATCGATACTGCTTAACGGTTCGGTAATTTATCGACATTGCTTTATTATTTATAACTTTATAAATAAATATAATTTCTTCAGCAACAGCAGCAGCAATGTTCTTTTATATAACTTTATAAATATAATAAATAAATATAATTTCTTCAGCAACAGCAGCAACAATGTTTTAAATGTGTCTGAATTATAGACTTTTTATAATAAACAACAAATGTAAGATAAAAAAAAAGATATACACTGAATGATTAGTTGTTACCTAAAGCCCTTGGACTCCACTGTAGAGAAGGGGTGCAGGCCTTTGACAACAAACTGGGTCACAGCCCTGTGACACTCGTCTCCCCCCTCCCCCCCGCCCCTACCTCTGTCATCCTTCCTAGCTGCTAGGGTGAAGGGACTTGGCTTGGCTGGGACGCCTGTATTCGGTGGTGGAGGGAGAGGGAGGAGGCGTGGGCTGTCATCTTTCAAATATATTTAAAACAAAACAATAATAATAATAATAATAATAATAACTTTATTTGTATAGCACTTTTCATACAGAGGTTGCAGTTCAAAGTGCTTCACAACAGTAAAAAATACAGGCATAAAAAGATAGACAGGTAGAATCACAGTGTTTCACATTAGGATCTAGCATCCCAATAGGCTCTCCGCTTACAGTTTTCAGTAACACAAATAGTAAAAATAGTTTAGCGAGCATAGTAAGATATGGCACAACAGTAAAAAATACAGGCATAAGCGAGCATAAAAAGATAGACAGGTAGAATCACAGTGTTTCACATTAGGATCTAGCATCCCAATAGGCTCTCCGCTTACAGTTTTCAGTAACACAAATAGTAAAAATAGTTTAAAATGATTCAGTTTAAAAATAGTAAAATAAAAATAAAATAAAATAAAAATTATAAAATAGAACGCACATAAAAAATACAGGCATGAGCGAGCATAGTAAGATATGGCTACTACAGCCAGGACACAGTTAACCTGGTTCTACAATGCTACAGCCAGGACACAGTTAACCTGGTTCTACAATGCTACAGCCAGGACACAGTTAACCTGGTTCTACAATGCTACAGCCAGGACACAGTTAACCTGGTTCTACTACAGCCAGGACACAGTTAACCTGGTTCTACTACAGCCAGGACACAGTTAACCTGGTTCTACAATGCTACAGCCAGGACACAGTTAACCTGGTTCTACAGCCAGGACACAGTTAACCTGGTTCTACTACAGCCAGGACACAGTTAACCTGGTTCTACTACAATGCTACAGCCAGGACACAGTTAACCTGGTTCTACTACAGCCAGGACACAGTTAACCTGGTTCTACTACAGCCAGCCCAGGACACAGTTAACCTGGTTCTACTACAGCCAGGACACAGTTAACCTGGTTCTACTACAATGCTACTACAATGCTACAGGCATGTAGTCTGTTCTAACAAACCAAATTGCCATGTATTAAAGTTTACAGACAATCCATGCTGATTGATCTGCCATAAGCATAGTGTTTCACATTAGGATCTAGCATCCTAATAGGCTCTCTATTCAGTAATTAAAAAGTGCAATAACCGACGGACATAAAAAATACAGGCATGAGCGAGCATAGCAAATAATAAGAATAGTTTAAAATGATTCAGTTTAAAAATAGTCATCAGTAAGAAGTAAAAAGTGCAATAACCGACACATGAATTTGATAGGCAGTGTAAAAGAGTAGGCAGGGTAAGAATAAATACAAGTTGTGTCAGGATATCCCTGATGTTTCCTCTTGCCACTAGGTGGTAGCAGATATCTATCAGTGAAATGCCTGAGCAAAACAAAACAATTACAAAATTACAAAACAAAACAAGCTAAACAATTATATTTGATTTATTAGCCTATTCGTAATAATTCGTTATTAGCCTAGCTAACTCCGTATTATCTTGGCTTACCTGCAGTGGACGTGCATGGAGATGGACATGGCCGCCTAGTTATAGTTGAAAGTGGGGGTGCAAGATTATATATATTTTTTTTTTTGGTAATTTCTTTTGTTTATTTTTTTGGGACAGGCAAGCAGTGGTTTGACGGCAGATTTTTAAAAAAATGTAATGAACCTGTACCTGCAATTTCCTGCAATATAGAGCCTTCAATCTTGACCAATAAAGCTGCTCTTTTCACTATAAAACTCAGTTTATATTGCAGTATGATAGCCAATTACTATAATAATAATATATTAATATATATATACTGTATATATACTGTATATTGATTTTTCGCTCATTTATTTTTATTAAATCAATCTCCTTTCAAATATGCCAAGTTTTTAATAAGAAAGAGAAAAAAATATATATTTCCATTACCTGTAACTCTTGTGTCTCTTTCTCTCCTTCTCTGCCTCCTCCCTGAGTCTGCAGTGCACAGTCATGACATCGATTTCCAAAAAAAAAAAAAGTAAAACATTTTTGAGGCCCCTCGTCACTAGAGGCCCACGGGCCGCGGCCGTCGTTAATCCGGCCCTGCTCATCTGCGATATAGATAGCGAATGTTAACGTCATCCAGCTGACACCACATATCTAGATAATAATAATGACAACGTTAGCTAGCGGCTAGCACTAAAGCTAACGCCAACCAGAGGGAAACGTTATTATTATTATTATTTATTAGAGGATTTACGGTATGACCAGATCGCATTTCGGGACCGTGAAACACTTTTATTGTATTGCGTGGTAGAACCGTAGAAGTTCTACCACTCAATAGTAAAGACACTTCTTGTGCAGACAGAGAGAGGAGAGGAGACCCAAGTTTGAGAAATAGATTAACGGCGTCAATTGTATTATCACGCGATAACAGTCCGGCGTTAACGCAGCACATTAACGCCGTTAACGGCCCAGCTCTAGTTTATATATATATATATATGTTAGTGTAGGGCTGGGCGATATGGCCAAAAACGTTATCGCGATAAAATTATAAAATTATTTTCATATAACTCAATATCGATAATTATCGTCGATATAATGTCTGTCAAGTTTAATTAACTTCTTATGCCCGGCGCCGATGGACGGGCTATTAATAGACTTGTTTTGCTGCTGCGAATGTCTCGAGTTGATGTCGTCATCAGTCCGCGCACCTTAGCAGTTAGCCAAAGCAAGCGGTGTATCCCATGACAATGTACTAAATATGACCCTAAAATACTCCGTTCCGCCCCAATACATTGCAACGACATCCACCGTATACCCCACACTACTATAACCGTGGCCTCAGAATTCACGCCACACACCCACTCGGCACGTAAAAACTATAAAATAGTGCCGTGCAAGCTAATTATCCTAGCCAGCCTTGTTCCAATGTACTAAATATCACCCTAAAATACTCTGTTCCGCCCCAATACATTGCAACGACGTCCACCGTATACCCCACACTACTATAACCGTGGCCTCAGAATTCACGCCACACACCCACTCGGCACGTAAACTATAAAATAGCGCCGTGCAAGCTAATTATCCTAGCCAGCCTTGTTTACTACTTGAGTCCTACCTCTCTACCCAGAGGTCTCCTTCCGCTGTCGGCCATCTCCTTCACTGATTGGTTGTTAGTGCGTGTGCTCATATCCAAGCTTGGAAAATCGATATATCGAAACTTTGCGACCACGTTTCATGTTTATTTCGAGGAAATAATTTATCGCGATAGTTATTGTTATCGTTTTATCGCCCAGCCCTATGTTAGTGCTGTCAATCGATTAAAATATTTAACTCGATTAATCGCATGATTGTCCATAGTTAACTTGCGATTAATCGCAAATTAATCGCATTTTTTTTCTACCTTAAACAGATCTTTTTCAAGTTCCAAGTTTTAATACGCTTATCAACATGCGAGTCAACAAATGCTTTCTTTATGCAGCCATTTAACACAAAAGGATGACCCTCATGCATTGCAAATTTGCATCAAATTCAAAACAGAGTGATGCACAAAATAACTTAAAAGAAAATAATAATTTAAAACAATGAATAAAGTGTGCATGAAATAATAGGGGAAAGAAAACGTTATAAACTTGTTACATTCACCCACACAAGGGCTGAGTAACTGAGTAATCACACACCCCCCCTCTCTCTCTCACACACACACACTCCCAGCTCTCTTTCTCTCTTGCCCCTTCCTCATCTCTCTCACCACCCTCTCTCTCTATATATCTCACACACACACACACACACACACACACACACACACACACACACACACACACACTTCAGAAACAAACATAGTATCAAGGAGAGCATCAATAATACACCTGAGTGAAGTTTTTTTTAGTTAATCGTGAGTTAAAAAAAATAGTGGCGTTAATAGAATCGGCGATAACGCGTTAATACCGCGTTAACTTTGACAGCCTTAATATATATATATATATATATATATATATATATATATATATATATGTTTCGATTCACCAGTAGCCTACAAATCTCCCGCCACTTCATCCACGCCGCCGCCATTCTCGCCCTAACCATCCTTTCCACTCCCACCTCACAGTCCATCACATCTCCCAGATAGCGAAACTGCTTCACCTCCTCCAGCACCTCCCCTCCCACCACTAGACCACCATCTCAAACCACCTCCTCCTCTTCCCTCTCACACGTGGGGCATCTAAAATCCCTCACTCCCCTCAGATTTTCCAAACCTTTGGTGACACCATTTGTCATATTCTCTACACCGCACAGAGTTTACTCCCACTCCTCTTCCACAGACTCCACATGGGTATCTTCCTGACTGAATTCTCTCTCCTTCACTCCCTGTTATCATCACCTTTGTCTTGTCAATATTTATCTTCATTCCCCTCTTCTTCATTCCATCCCTCCACTCAACAAACATTCTCTTCACTTCCTCCTCCGAATCTGCCGTCAGCACTAGATCATCAGCATAAAGCAGCTCCCACTGTCCTTCTCCTCGTGAATCTCTTGTTGCTTCCTCCATTATAGTAATGAAGAGCAGTGGGCTAAGAGCCGAACCCTGGTGCACCTTACTCCAATGCCAAAGTCCTCCGATATTCCAGCTACTGTCTTGACTCTCGAAGTGGCTCCCACATACAGGGACATTACAGCTCTCACAAGTCTCTCTGGTAGCTTCTGCCTCCTAAGCGCCCATTCTATAGCACTCCTTGGTATTTTGACAAATGCCTTTTCCAGGTCTACAAAAACGTAATATAATTTATTTTTCTTCTCTCTATACTTTTCCTGCATCTGCCTCAATACAAAAATTGCATCGGTCGTTGATCTTCCTGGGCAGACTCCACACTGTCTCCTGTCCACACTTATCAATCTCCTCAGCCTTTCCTCCAACACCCTCTCAAAAACCTTCATTCCATGTTCCAGCAGTCTAATTCCTCTGTACTTTCCGCACTCAAGTGCATCTCCTTTCCCTTTATAAATTGTTATTGTCGTGCTCTTTTTCCATTCCTCCGGGATCTCTCCTTCGTGATGTCCAGACAAAATGTTCAGACAAAATGTTTGAATTTATAATAATAATAACTTTATTTGTATAGCACCTTTTATACAAGGGATTGCAGTTCAAAGTGCTTTACATCAGTAAGAAATAAGACACAATCTGTGTAAAACAAGCAGCAAGAGCAAAGCATGAAGTGGGATAAAATAATGTAGATATATTAATCAAAATCGTATCAGAACCTCACGTTCCAATAGGCTTCTTGAATTTCTGTAGGTCATAGTATGCACCCAGCGGATAGTGGGGCATAGAAATAAAAGTTTAAATAATAGCAACGGTAAAATGAGCACAAAGTGCAGACATATAAAATCACAGTTTTTCTAATTAGGATCTAACATCCCAACAGGCCACTTTGTTTATGGTTTGATTCAGTTTTAGTAGAATAGAATAGACATGAAATGAGCAGTTTTTTACAGTGCAATAAAATAGTTCTGGATTACTGTTTAACAGTTCAAAGTCATCTTTACCTTCTGTTTTGTATCCACAGTTTAAACCTGACAGTCTTCCCTCTTGTTTGATACCCACTTTTACCCTTCGAACCTCCCACTCAGGGCAAACCTCCCTCTCGGGGTGCAGTTCCCTCTCTCAGGGCGCAGTTCTAGGCCTGGGTCCTACTTAAGCATTACATCACGCGACTGCGTGTGTTATACAAATTAGATCACGCCTAGGGGTGGTTGTTGGGCCCGACGTGCAGCGGAGGGTCGTTAGACCCCCCTAGGCATGATCTAATTCGTATAACACACGACTTCAAGTGATGTAATGTTTTTATACAATGGCCGAATTCACCCAACATTATTGCTATACAATAAACACACAGTAATCGAAGCATAATGGACATTTATTTACAAAACCATTTATTTCAAAAAAATAAAAATAAAGTTGCCTCCGTGTCTAGAAGCAGAGGGAGATGCTACAAAGCATGCCATCTAACAACAAACTTCATATAAATCCCGCAATTTTTTATTGTTTTGACAATGGGTCATGACAAACCAATTACATAATCCAACATATGTGTAAACAACTAACATATTCCAGTTGACTGTATCTTTTTTAAATTATTCGTTACGAATATACAGTATCCATACTTCCATTGGGTCCGGGACATCCAGTGAAATATTATTCAATGAGACTGCCAGCCAGCTTTTGCACGACGGAGAAATACAATTTCAATTGTGACGAGAGAAGATCATCTCCCGATTCAGATACAATTTAACACACACGGTTCCAAAGATATTAATGTTTTTCGGCAAAGGTTCACCCCGCAATGGATTTAGGTGCGTCTCATCTCTCCTCTCATGTTGTCTGTGCTTCTCCTCTCCGGCACCCGAGACAGAGAGCACTCAGCCAGTGGCCACTCCCCTCAGACAGAGAGCACTCAGCCAGTGGCCACTCCCCTCAGACAGAGAGCACTCAGTCAGTGGCCACTCCCCTCAGACACCCGAGACAGAGAGCACTCAGCCAGTGGCCACTCCCCTCAGACACCCGAGACAGAGAGCACTCAGCCAGTGGCCACTCCCCTCAGACAGAGAGCACTCAGTCAGTGGCCACTCCCCTCAGACACCCGAGACAGAGAGCACTCAGCCAGTGGCCACTCCCCTCAGACACCCGAGACAGAGAGCACTCAGCCAGTGGCCACTCCCCTCAGACACCCGAGACAGAGAGCACTCAGCCAGTGGCCACTCCCCTCAGACACCCGAGACAGAGAGCACTCAGCCAGTGGCCACTCCCCTCAGACAGAGAGCACTCAGTCAGTGGCCACTCCCCTCAGACACCCGAGACAGAGAGCACTCAGCCAGTGGCCACTCCCCTCAGACACCCGAGACAGAGAGCACTCAGCCAGTGGCCACTCCCCTCAGACACCCGAGACAGAGAGCACTCAGCCAGTGGCCACTCCCCTCAGACACCCGAGACAGAGAGCACTCAGCCAGTGGCCACTCCCCTCAGACACCCGAGACAGAGAGCACTCAGCCAGTGGCCACTCCCCTCAGACACCCGAGACAGAGAGCACTCAGCCAGTGGCCACTCCCCTCAGACACCCGAGACAGAGAGCACTCAGCCAGTGGCCACTCCCCTCAGACGCAAAGTTCTGTAGTTTTTCACACAACGAGGAAAATAATACAGTCGGGCAATCTAACAAGAATTAACGTATTTACAAGTGTGTCAGTGTAATGGTGAAGTCAAGTGCTTTGAGCAGGATAAACTTATAACTTATATTATATATATGTTACAGTATATAAAAATACCGTTTTACTTTTGTGCAGTAACTGAAGCTGCCACACCCCCCCCTTCCAACATGCCTGATTGTTATGCATTTTACTCTGCCAATTGGCGACCCAATAAAAACGGGTCCGCGACCCATTTTGGAAAACGCTGAATAGTAGATCAAAGTCTGACAAAATGTTTTAAAATCTACAGCATTTTTTAATTTATTTTGTGATTTTTATTTTTTTTCACAATGGGTCATGACAAACCAATTACACAATCCATCATATGTGTAACGAACTAACATATTCCAGTTGACTATCTTTTTTGGAGGATTCGTTCAAAGGCTATTCATACTTCCATTCGTCTATCTATGGCGGACTCATTCAGAAAAAGTTATTCGGTTGTGGGAGGGATCTGGGGTCACGTGGAGTGTGTTATACGAAATAACAAGGGCTAACTTGACTGTTTCAGCCAATCGGAGTCAAGATATTTGCATGCCATTGTATAAACAGTTTTAAAGCCTGACAGTCGTTCTTGCTTGATACCCACACAGTTTAAAGGGGAACTATCTTACTATTTCTTTCACTATTTGGGCAATTTTACACAATTCCTGTGAGTCTATGGAACACCTTTTCCAAAAATTCATTGTTTTGTATTTCTACAGTAGTCTAGAGCAGGGGTTCCCAAACTTTTCAGGCCGGGGCGGCGGGCCCAGAAAATAAGGCGTCAGAGAGCCGCGGCCCAATGCACATCGTCTGGCTTTTTTTTTTGCCAGGCGACCGATTTTTTTAAGCCAAATATCACTTCAATCCTATTAAGTTAGTTCAAGTTAGTTATTCATTTATATGTGCTATTTATGAGAGGGCTAACTTGTTGCAAAATAATAATGATAATAATAATAGCCTCATTAAAATACTATTGTTGCTTCGGTTGTTTTCAGCGTTTTATGTGCATAATCTGTTATTTAGTTTGAAATGTTCGTTGAAATAAATAGATTTTTCGTTTTTGTTTATTTATTAAGTTAATATAAAACCATATAGTCACATTTTAGAATACAATATAATAGAATTTTTGAATACAACTAGAAACACTGTCCTGGCCTGCTTCTAAGTTCAGTGGCCTGACAAAAAAAATTAAATAATCATTTTTTTATTTTTTATTTTTTTTTTAATCATCTCGCAGCCCATCCGTGGCTGCTCGCGGCCCACCTTTGGGTCGCGACCCCGACTTTGGGAACCACTGGTCTAGAGCAGCATTTTCTGCACTTCCAGATTCCAAGCTGTTTTTGGCTGGGCTCCGCCCATACTCGCAATGCGCTTTGAGTGACAGTCACCCACAGTCTGCACTGACAGGGGGGAGATAGAGAGGGAGACTAATTAATTTTGCCGCGGGGGCATAATCCCACGGGACAATGCATTGGTAACTTGTTTCAAACGACAATATATCCCCCTGTGAATATTATTGCACGGATAGGAATACACGTGGTACGTATTTTGCAACAGGTTGATGTGACGCGAGTGCTAATACGAGAGAGAGCGAGAGAGAGAACGAGCGAGAGAGAGAGAGAGAGGGAGGGAGAGAGATAGAGATAGAGAGAGAGAGGCAAAACGCAGAAACACTACAGTATAGGGTTGCACGGTATACCGGTATTAGTATAGTACCGCGGTACTAGAGTGTTAAAAATGATACTATACTGCGTTTGGGAAAAAACTGTACTTTTTATTTTTTTATTTATTCATTTATGCATGCGAATGCCTTCCTATTGGAGCACAGCGCTGCTGTCAGTGGTGACGTTGCGCTAGTTTACCAGAAGCAACCTTCTGGAATGAAGAACAACAAACTCTAGTTGAGACGGGAGCTGGCATGGCTCGTCCGGCGAGTGTTTGCATCGGTGGCACGACTGCAGTGCTGATGGGAGCTGCTGTAGTGCGTGACGTTGGTTGTCATGGCTGTAACTGAGGGGTTACAATACCCTGACTGTATTTTTTTTTTTGATCAATTTTTTTTATTATTAATTACATGAAACAGGACAACACAATAACCACAGTAACAAAAAACATAACTTCACAGGAGAATAACAACAATAATACAGAATAATAAATTATAAGACAAAAAGAAAAAAGAAACAGCGTCCAACCTATCAAATATAGGTGGCTACTTCAATAACAAAAAGGGGTCTTCAAGACATGGCAACCTTTCCCCACCTTTACAAAGTGGAGTGACTTAAAAGATTGTTTATGAGAGTGTTGTCGCAGATTTACTGTAGATAGCCTAGGTCCCTTACACATGTTCAAGACTGCCAAACTCGCAGACGGTAAAGTGTAAGAAGAAAGAAATTCCTCTTCCAAGTTGGTTGACAGGTCAATCAGTCTGCCAATATTAGTCCCTTGGGGAGATGGCATGTGAATTGACATATAGCGCAGAATAGCTAAATACCTACCCCCCCTAAAATCCCCCCAGCCAAAGTTAAGAAGGACAAGACAAAAACCAAGACAGACAAGACATTTCCTCCTCCCCCTCCCCAGAGACCGCCGGACCCCCCCGATCAAGCGCCCCAACCCCGCTCAGCCGCACACGGCGGTCTTTACCTTCTCAGCTGCTGCGAACCACAGGTCAATGCCAGCCTGCCCTACCCCAATCACCCGAGCCGTGGATATCTCAAGATAAATCACATCCAATAGAGTTAGGGACCAGTTGATCATTGTCAGCTTCTCAGGCTCCTTCCATCTCATTGCTATAAGCTTCTTCGCTGCTGTGACGCCCGCTAGGACAACCCTTTTCAGTTGTACGGACGCGGGTAGTGTCGTTATATCGTTCAGGAGTAGCGTAACAGCTGTGAATGGGATAGTTAAGCCACACAGATCTGAAAGTTTGTCCGTTATTGACCTCCAGAAACGGGCCACTGGTGGGCAATCCCAATACATATGCATATAAGTGCCAGTGGCCTTTTGAGAGCACAAAGTGCACCGAGAGTCGGTTATCAGTCCCATAGCAAATAGCTTCCTAGGTGTAAGATAGGTCCTATGAATATAATTAAAATTAATTTGCTGGTGATTGGGGTTGCGGGAAGATAATGCCACATTTGCCCAAACATCATCCCAGTCAAATTCGGGGTCCAACTCCGGGATATCCACACGCCAGATTGTATCCAATGATAAATTTTTATACGTGGATTGAATTAAGAGCGTATAAAAGTCTGAGACAAACCCTCTGGATGTCGTTCTGTCCACTATGAGCCTGAGGAAGGGGTGTGGTTGCAAAGCTTGAGCCCACGGTACGCCATGCGCCCTCAGTGCTGACCTTAGTTGAAGGTAAAGAAAGAAGGACTCGCCGGGAAGATCATAAAATTCTCTTAAGTCCTGAAACGCACGGAGGCCGTTCTTATCATAAATATCCTCCAGAGTATGCACTCCCCTCCTTTGCCATTGAGGAATATTAACCGGCTTGTGTCCAACAAGTAATTGCTGGTTATTAAAAATTGGAGAGTCCAGGTGCCAAGGGCATTTAACCCCACACGACCTCTGTACATTACGCCACGTTTGGATCACGTGAGTAATGATCGGTCCATACCTCAGCCGGCATTTCGCAATAGAGACAGTGGAGTACACTACATCCTGCAATCTTAGCGGAGACACCGCCGCCGCTTCTAAGGAGCGCCACGATACAGCCTCTACAGGGTCTAGCCAGCACATCAGAGGTCTCAGTGAAAAGGACCAGAAATAAAGTTTAAAATCAGGGATTGCGAGGCCCCCATCTTGTTTCCTACGTTGAGTAGTAGCCCTTTTGATTCTCGGGCGTTTGTTATTCCAGACAAACTTAGATACCATCGATTGTACCTTGCGCCAGTGGTCTATTGGAGGGGGCAGGGGGAGCATTGAGCTAATAAAATTTATCCTAGGCAGGATGTTCATTTTGATTATGGAAGCCCGGGCTTGTAAGGAGTTAGGAAGGGACGACCACCTGTCTAGATCCTGGCGTATTTTATCATAAGTACCCGTGAAGTTGTACTTAGTAGTTTGGTTCAGCGTGGGGAATATCTCTATGCCCAGGTATTTAAAATGTTCTACTATGGGGATATCAGCTGGTAGTCGTACCGCCTTGGCCAGTTCATTAAGAGGTAGGCAGGCTGATTTGTTCCAGTTAATCTTAAAACCTGACAATTTACCAAAGTCGTCGATTATCCTCAATAATTTTGTGGCCGACCGGGAGGGGTCGTCCATGAAAATCAGCAGGTCATCCGCATAGAGAGCAATTTTGTGTGGAGTATTGTTGACCATTATGGGGACGATGTCCTCCGATTGCCTAATAAATTGGGCCAAAGGTTCGAGGGAAAGCGCGAACAGTCCCGGGCTCAGAGGGCAACCCTGTCTAGAAGATCTGGAGACTGGAAAGAGTGTGGAACAGTTTTTGCCTGTCAGTATCATCGCAGACGGCGAGGCATACAGGACTTTAATCATATGAATAAAACTCTTTCCAAGACCCATGACCTCAAGTAACTTCCACAGGTATGACCACTCAAGTCTGTCAAACGCCTTCATGGCATCCAAAGACAGAACTGTGGATGGAGTTGTATTGTATTTACTGTTATCGATTACATGCAACAGCCTCCTAAGATTATCTGCAGCCAGACGCCCCGGGATAAAACCAGTTTGATCGCAGTGTACCAATACAGACATAAATCTCTGCAGGCGACGGGCCAGCACCTTGGCAAACACCTTTAAATCGGCCCCGAGAAGACTCAAGGGTCTATAGCTACCACAATCATTGGGATCTTTGTCCTTTTTGAGAAGTAAAGAAATCAACGCCATATTGACATCTCTTGAGAACTCCCCTTGTTCGATAGCGTAATTGATCATATCGAGCATCAATGGACCCAGTTGGTCCCAGAAAGCTAAATACACTTCGGGTGGAATACCATCCCAGCCTGGCGCCTTACCCCTCTGCATTTCAACAATAGTCTCCCTCAATTCTACGAGAGTAATCGGTCTCCCCAGTTCCTTGGCCTCTTCCTCAGAAATGTGGGGTATCTCAAGCCCGCCAATGAACGATTCAAATCTAGAGTCATCCAGATTACCCTCTGAGCTATATAACTGTGAGTAAAACTCTTTAAAAGTGTCATTGATCTTTTTCGAATCAGTAGTGACTGCACCCTGGCTCGTCCTAATCGAGGGGATATCTGAGAAATGATCATTTGAGCGTATTTTCATTGCCAATAGATGGCTAGGTCTGGAGCCGTGAAAATAGTAATTTTGTCTTGTCCTATGTATTAAGAACTCAGACTGTTGTTTAAGTATGGAGTTTATTTCTTTTTTGACTATCTTACGTTGTGTGTTTAGTCGTTCATTATAGTCAGTTTGCAAGGATGCGTATAGGTCCGCATATAATGATTCCAGTCCTTCTAGCTTTTTTGACCGGGATTTTCGCAAATTGGAGGCAAATAGTGTGACATGACCCCTGATGAATCCTTTCAATGCGTTCCACAGGACCCTAGGGTCTTCTACCGTGCCAACGTTGATCTGCAAAAATTCAGCTAGTTTACTCCTGAACTCAGAACAGAAGTCATCGTTCTTTAGCAAGGTCGAATTAAAACGCCATCTGGGGGCTCTTGCGGAGAGCCTGCCAAAGGTTGCCGTAAGGAAAATCCCCTTGTGGTCTGAGAGAGCCAAGGGAACCAATGAGACATCGAAACTATCAAACATATTAGGGGACGCGAATGCATAGTCAATTCGAGAGAAGCTTTTGTGTCTGGCTGACAGGTGAGAGTAATCTCTGAGGGTGGGGTTGCATAAGCGCCAGAGGTCTGTGAGCCCCGTGTCTTTGGCCCACATCCTGAGGGCCTCAGAGGCCCGTTTCTGGTCGCTCGTTTCAGAGGTCCCGGACCTATCCATCTCCGCATCCCAGCACGCATTAAAATCGCCACCCACAATGAGAGCGTATCCATTAAGTTCCAACATATTCTTCGTGATTGTATTATAGAACGCTGAATCAAATGTGTTAGGAGCATACAATGCTATTATAGCCATCTTCCTATGCAAGAATTCAACTTTTGCTATAGTAATCCTTCCATCCGTGTCCGACCATACATCCAAGATTTTGATATCAAGGTTACGTCTTGTAACTATGACTACTCCTTTTGTCTTATCATCGGCTGAGGATGAGGAGATAACGTGATATTGCCGATTTGCCAGTCTTGACACGTCACCTACCATTAAATGCGTCTCACTAAGGAGAGCAAGGTCAATATTTCTCCTCTTCAATAGCCAAAGGACACTGGCACGCTTGTGTGGGGCGTTAAGCCCTCCTGCGTTCCAAATTAAAATATTCAATTTAGCCATGGTCGAGCTTGTATAAGTGCGTAGAGAACATACCCGTGCAGCCAGGCTGAGTACAGAGGTGCCGATCCCGGCGGGCCCGGACGGTCAATCCCAGGAGTTCAGAGGAGGAACACTTACACATATATAAGACAACAGTACATAGAACACATAAAAATACCACCCCAGCTACAGCCCCCCCTCCTTCTACTCTAAACCCTAACCCACCCGTCCTACTATAAGTTCCTCTATACCCACTCTCCAATCCCCACCCTATGCCCCATCCACTGAGGATGGTCATCTTCCTATCACTTCCCACTAGAGACATGGATCAATAAGAAATACCCTGACTGTATTAAAGATTGTGATATATTAAACCACTACTAGTTATGTACTTTAATTACTGGCCATACAGTACATGAATATATATGGTGAACACCCACACAAGAATACGGCATTGACACATAAAGTTCTATTTGGAGGGTATTTATTATTATTAAGCAACGTTAGGTTACAGATTGAGAATTAGGCTCGCGCTTGTATGGCGAAGAACACACGTAAAGTCAGTCAAGAGCATAAGTCAATGAGAATAGTATGAATACTAGGATGGGTCTAAGCTGACGCCACCTGTGGTATAGCAATTACATAGGGCACACTGGTACCAGCTGGAGACACTGGGGGGTTCCCTCCGGGGTATAAGGCCGGTAGGGGTAGAGGAATGTTCGGGTACAAAGTCTGGGTCAACGAGGAATAGGTGCATGTACTCCCTTGATCAGCAGACAAAGCAACAGCTATAATCCAGTATGCTCGACAGCATGGACGACAGCTAGCCAGCCTCTTCCTAGAGGCGGGCCCGAGTGATGATCCTCACGGGGGTAAATCCCAAACGACAGTGGAATCGACGGTACTCTTCTCCAGCGGTCACGGTCCCAAAGCAATATAATCCAACCAGAAATGGTTCTGCAGTCGCCGGTGTAGGTTCTCCGGTGTACATATCCAACGGTTCTCGCCTAGGACTCCTCGGGTGTGGGCACGGATTTAGGCCGCACAGCCTGGATAAGTGCACTAGCTAAATACACGACGAACCGATGGTAATGCTGGTCACTGAAGAACTGTAGCCGCACGATACACTATATATTATAGTATAAATGATCGACTATTACTTCACATTAGATTAAGTCGAACTCAACGTTACTGCGTTAAACTCTGACACTTTAGCATTCTATTCGCACGCGGTTCTCAATGCTCTATTTAGATGCAAGGTTGCTCACTTCACTGCACGTTGTATGCGTGGTGAAGGCATTAAGGGTTTGGTAAGACTACTGCTGTTTACACCTGTGCCGTATTTATACGTAAGGTGAATATCTAGTGCCAACCTCAGTTCTGTCTCGTATTACTGCGCAGACTCTGGGCATGTTTCGACATGCCCGGAGTTGCCTTTGAACTTGCCGTTGGGGGCTTGGTCGTTGGCGCCTGGGGGTCGCTGTCCAATAGGAGAGCGAATATTACTCTGGTTTGTGCACAGGTAAAGGGATATTCCGTGTATATATACAAATAATATACAAGGGATATCAAACGATATACAAATATTATACAAGGGATATCAAGCAATAAATATATATATTCGGTTTAATCTGACCCTTTGTAACAATGGCCATCGGCAGTCGCGGTGAGGATCTTTGTTGATTGGCGTTGGCTAGCTGGCTTTGGCTGGAGTTGTGGTTCGCTGGCTGTATGGGCTAGCGTTGGCCAAGTTTGCTCTGTGCGGGGTGTGCTAGCTAGCTGACGTTGATCAATAAGGATCCTCACTGCGATTAGTTAGTTATCATAACCATCGGCAGTTGCAGTGGGGATCTTTATTGATTGGCGTTGGCTGGCTAGCACATTTTGCGTGGAGTGGACTCGGCTAGCGTTGGCTTGTATGGCTGGCGAGCTGTGGTTGGGGCTGGCTAGCTGACGTTGATCGGTGGAGATCCTCACTGCGATTGTCGATGGTTGTGGTGGCTGGCGTTGCGTGCTGCGGTGGCTCCTGTCGGTGCTGTGGTCATGTCATTGATGCCAACGTTCGTTGGACGAGCTATGCTGGCTCTCGTGACTACAGTTCCTTATACGAGCATTAGAAAATGTCCACAATGCTATTCGCAAGAATAGAAAATAAATTGAAAAGCCTAATAATAAGCTATACACAGCCTAAACTTCTGTGCTGAAAGCTAGTAAACACAGCATCTCTATGGCTTAGTCACAAACGTGATATATACAGAGACATTTGACAATTGCCCATTAATGGTTCATACATACTGTTCTGAAGGATCAGATTAAACCGAATATATATATTTATTTATATATATATATTTAATTGTATTTGTATATCCCCTGATATCCCTTGTATATTCCTTGTACAATATGCATTGAATATCCCTTCTAGTCTACTGAACATCCCATAATAGTCTCCATTCTACCATTGGACGAGACCTTGGTGCCAGGTCGCCATACCCCTCAGTTACAATTGGTCCTTCGAGCCGGAGGGTAATCAGTGTAATATTAATATAGTGTTATTAATATTAAAATGGCCTATGATGAACACTCCACGAAACGATCCTCCTAACCAACAACGCCCGCGGCGCAAACGACAGCTCCCTCAGTACCTAGAGGCTTACGCTGTCAGTCAACAACCTAGTCTTCTACCAACAGTAAACGCGGTAAAACTAGAAAGTAAAATTATGTCTAACCCTAACGACCAGGCTACCCCGACCATAGAGGCCCCTATGGGTTCTAACGTAACTGACCCAGCTCACGGTGGGGACCAGGGGGAACCAGACATGACTTTACACCCCGCCAATACCGAAGAAGTAGTCCCCGACGAGTCCCGGGAGGAAGACAACACTACCGAGAGAGAACTCGGCACGGAAGAAGATGAGGAGAGCACCGTGGAGATAGACCTCCAAGACTCCGCACGGAGTACCCCAAGGGATGGCTCCCCTATACAACCGTCTTCTCCCAGCGAGGCAGAGAGGACACTACAGCAGGCATTCCTCGTCAGCCTGAAAGCCTCTACTGAACGCGATAGACTCCAGGGTGAACGCGATCGATTGCAGATACAGCAACGGAGCGAAGAAGAGCACATACGCCTGGAAATAAGACGCATTCAGATGGAAGAGAATATGGCAAGAGACCAGGCCGACGCCCAGCGCGCCGCCACCGGTGCCCAGAGAGAATCGGATCTCACCAAGCGCGAAGCCGAGCGCGACAGAGCACAAGCGCAACTAATAGAACAGCTGATCAGAAGGACAACACCCCCTCCCTCCACCAGAGGCTCCAGGAACTCGTCTAGACATCACTCCAGGGCGGCATCCCCTAGCCGAGTAAGCGACCCTGAACTTGACCAACAGACGAGGTTTATACCCCCCGCAGACCCCCTTCCCCAACCGGTCCAAGCGAGACCCAGCCACCGGGAAGGAGCAGCATACACTGCGGAGAGGCTAAATCAGAGACTACAAGCCCTGGATGACCTAACGGAAGACGAAGAGGAAGAGGAGGAGAACCACGCCCGACGACAGCACAGTACTCTACCGGACCAGGAGGTCCAGTACAGCCCAGGCTATACCCCCGCGGAGCTGCGCTACAGACCCCCGACGCTATTCACGGGTGAGCACGACGCACGACCCGCACCGAGGAACAGCACCTGGACCAGCGGGCCATGGTACACAGCCGGTACCAGCCCACGCCAAGGAGCAGGAGGAGACTCGCCTAGGAGGCCTCTCCCCCAACGCTCGCCGATGTATCAACAATCCGCGTCATACATTGGCACACCTATGGTACCAGACTTCACCCAGGAGAACCGGGCCCAGTATACGGAGCTCCGCATGTGTCTGGAGACAATGTTGGTGGATGTCATTGATGAACGCCATAAATACGCGATACTACTGAAGCATTTAAAGGTACCCCGCGCGCACAACATAGCGCTCGCCTACGCCACTTCCACGACCCCATACACCGCAGCGCTGGTAGCGTTGGACCAGAGATATGGACGTATATGGGATTACGTGATCCAGGAGATCAGGCACATCGACCGCCTACCCCCAGCAACAGACAATCGAGCACTGGACGACCTGTCCATCAGAGTGCAGTCCCTGGTAGGGATGCTGGGAGCGCAGAGGGAAAAGGGTAGGCATGAACTATACGCCAACTCAAATGTAGAGAGGATCTTGGAGAAGCTACCGCCCGCCCGACAGGAGCGCTTTAGGCGGCAGAGAGACCACCGAGACCCTAATGGCCCCGAACCGAACCTCCTCGATCTAGCCGACTTCCTGGCGAGAAGTCAGCAGCTTACGGCTAGATACATTCGGACGGAGCACCCCTGGCTCCAGAGAAGGAACCAGGAGACTAAATGATGGAAGAAGATCGGTGACTGTCATGCACCAATCGGAGTCAGTGCCAAGCAGTAGGAGCCACAGTACCCCCTCAAGAAAGGAGAAGTGGAAGATAGTGTGCCCCTACTGTGAGAAAGAACACTGGCTGTCACAATGTGACTCATTCCCCAAGATGAATGCAGAGGAAGTGAGTCAATGGATAAAGTCCAACAGACGCTGTTTTCGCTGTGCGCGATCACACATGGCAGCCGAATGCCGCTTAAAGAAAAAGTGCAGTCGGTGCGATGGAGCCCATCTGGACATACTCCACGACAGTAACAGACGGCGGCCTCCACCCGCACCATCAAGCAGCAAAGCAAGCGTCATGTACATCGACCCCGCCAGCAGCAGCGGAGCCAGAGTGCTCTTAAAGGTAGTCCGTGTGACATTGAGCTACCAGAATAAAGTCATGGACACTTACGCCGTCCTTGATGACGGGTCAGAGAAGACCCTTCTGCTCGCGTCCGCTGCGGCCCAGCTAGGGCTGCGGGGGAGCGAAAACCAAATGACAATTCGGACAATAAGAAGAGATTTGAAAACGATAAAGGGCGAGAATGTCTCATTCTCTATCGCAGCAAGCGGCCAGCCCGAGCGACGGTACAGGATTACAGACGCTTTCACCAGCCAAGAAATAGGACTGTCGCGGTACACATACCCCGTAGCCAAGCTGATGGAGAAATATGTACATCTACGCAAGCTACCGATCCCACTCATAGACGGTGCTACCCCGACACTGTTGATAGGCTCCGACCATGCAGACCTCATTGTCCCGATAGACCGGGTTCATACCGGACCCAGAGGCTGTCCTGCAGCAGTCGAGACCCGCCTAGGATGGACTCTCCAAGGCCCACTCGCCAAATCTCTCAACCGAACCACAGCCACTAGCTGTCTCCACTCCCGAGTCACAGAGGGAGACACCGCACTCCTGCAGCATGTAGAGAGGCTATGGACCTTAGAACAAATGCCCTTTAAGAACGAAAAGAAAGACATTCGCTCTAAAGACGACATCTACGCCATTAACCTCCTCGAGACGGGAACAAAGAGAGTCCCAGTCAGCGGCGTGTTGAGATACGCCACGCCACTCCTGCGGCGGGAAGGGATGCCTACCTTTCACGCAAAGAAAGACGCCACAGAGCGGTACCTACTAAACACAGAGCGGCGCTTAGCCAAGGACCCCGCCCAAGAAAGTGTATACCGCGCTGAGATTGAGAAGCTCATCACAGCGGGACACGTCACAAAGATTGACATTAAAGAGGCCGACCAGACGACTGAATCGTGGTACGTGCCCCACCACAAGGTTCATCACAACGGCAAAGACCGCATCGTGTTTAACTGCAGCTACCAGATCGGATCCCAAAATCTGAATAAAGAGCTATTGCCCGGTCCTACACTCGGCCCCTCCCTACTAGGCGTACTACTCCGCTTCCGCCAGGACAAGGTGGCTATCAGCGGGGATATCAAAGGGATGTTCCTGCAGGTGAGATTAGTAGAGGAGGACAAGCCCCTGTTGCGGTTCCTATGGAGAGAGAGGCCAGGAGATGAGCACCCAGCCATCTACCAATGGGAAGTCCTCCCTTTCGGAACTACATGCAGCCCATGCTGTGCTACATTTGCACTACAGAGACATGTCGCAGAGGACCCAGCAGCGGACGAAGAGGTCCGACACAGTGTGAAGAACAGCTTCTACGTAGATAACTGTCTACAAAGCGTTTCGACCCAGGAAGAAGCCGAGGCTCTCCTACATAAACTCCGCGCCTCTCTGATCAAAGGCGGCTTTGATCTCAGGCAGTGGGCCAGCAGCGATCCGCACGTACTGCGCAGCCTCTCCTCCGAGGACAAGGCAGCGAGCAGCGAGACCTGGATGGCCACAATCCCAGGAGAAGCCCAAGAGATGACACTAGGACTAGTGTGGCGCTTCAAAACAGATTCGCTCCACTATAGACACAAACCCCTGACCACGGAGCAGGGAAGGTCGACGGCAATACCGACCACCAGACGGAGTGTGTACAGAACACTCGCCCGACAATATGACCCGTTAGGATGTATACTACCGTACACCACCAGGGCAAAGATGATTGTACGAGCACTGTGGGACAAGGACCAGGGCTGGGACGACCCCATTCCCGCACACCTTGAATCCACCTGGAGAGAGTGGGAGATGGAACTCCACTCACTCCCAGGCGTTAATATACGCCGAAGCTACTTCCCACCCACGGTGAGGCCAGAGACATGTAAAATGGATTTACACGTCTTCAGTGACACCTCCGAGGTCGCCTACGGATCAGTAGCCTACTTGCGGGCCCAAGAAGAGGGGGGAGAGATCTACACAGCATTCATCCTCGCCCGCTCGAGAATAGCCCCACGCAAGCAACAGTCTATCCCACGTCTAGAGCTCTGCGCAGCCCTCGCAGGAGCGCATCTAGCCACGCTCATCCAACGTGAGCTCACCATTCCGGTGCATAGAACAATCCTGTGGTCAGATTCCACGACAGTACTCGCCTGGATCAAATCGGATTCATGCAAATACAAAGTCTTCGTGGGAGTCAGAGTCACTGAGATTCAAGAGTTAACCGGAGAGTTAACCGGAGAAGCAAACTGGCGCTATGTTGATACAAAACACAACCCAGCGGACGTCATCACCCGGGGAATGTCCCTAGATGACTTAACCCGTCGTAACATCTACAGTGACGGACC
Source organism: Notolepis coatsorum (assembly GCF_963971535.1). Lineage (NCBI taxonomy): Eukaryota > Metazoa > Chordata > Actinopteri > Aulopiformes > Paralepididae > Notolepis > Notolepis coatsorum. The sequence goes on from NC_140165.1 coordinate 186,594,546, forward strand.
AGCATTCCTCAAGCTCCCGGAAGGAGATTGGCCCACGCCCACCCCGAGGGAAGCAAGTGACGAGGAGGCTGAGAATAAGAAACCCATGTTCTGTGGATTGAGCACTGTTGTCTCCGCAGACCCCAACATAGACGATTGCATTACCATAGAGAGTGCGCAGCAACGGACATTCCTGCGGCACCACCCAGAGATTAAGTCCCCCGCTGATATGTCAGCAGCTGACTACGAGGAAGCAGAACTGCTTCTACTGCAACGAGCCCAGAGAGACTCGTTCCCCGATGAACCAGACTGTCTACAGGGAGGAAAGCCCGTCCCATCAGACAGCAGATTGATTCATCTGGCCCCCGAGAGTGACACACATACCCTCATCAGAGTGGGTGGTCGCCTGCGGAGAGCCCCCAATTTACCGGATGACATTAAGTACCCGATCGTATTGAACAGCCGACACAAGGTCACAGAGCTGATTATAAAGAAATACGACGAGGATGTACACCACGCAGGAGCAGAGAGAGTCTTCGCGGAAATCAGACGTCGTTACTGGATACTTCAAGGAAGAGAGGCGGTGCGACGCTTCCAGCGAACCTGTCTAGACTGCCGAAAGTGGCGCGCGCAGCCCAGCATACCACGGATGGCTGACCTACCTCCATGTCGCCTCCGACTCGGCGACAAGCCATTCCACTCAACAGGCATGGACTGTTTTGGCCCGCTGCACATAAAGAAAGGAAGAGGCACCGAGAAGCGGTGGGGTATTGTATTCAAATGCATGACCACCAGAGCGATACATATCGAGCTCCTTCCGACCATGAGCGCAGACTCATTCCTTATGGCCTTCCGAAGATTCACATCACGGAAAGGAAAACCGTCTACATTATTGTCCGATCACGGGACAAACTTCAAAGGCGGAGAAAGAGAGCTGAGGGAGAGCTTCCAAGCTATGGGCCCAGAACTTAAGACCCACCTCGCTCCAGCCCAGATTGACTTCCAATTCAACCCCCCAAACGCACCCCACTTCGGTGGAACTTGGGAACGAGAAGTACGTTCTATAAAGACAGCCCTGTACGCAGTACTTGGGGCCCAGACTGTGGCGGAAGAAGTCCTAATGACAGTCCTCACGGAGATTGAGGGAGTATTGAACTCAAAGCCCCTCGGTTACGTCTCCAGTGATGTAGCAGATGTCGACCCAGTCACCCCCAACACCCTCCTGATGGGGCGGCTAGATCCCGCGTTACCCCAGACAATGTACCGGCCTGAAGAAGCGAACGGCCGACGAATGTGGAGGTACAGCCAAGTATTAGCCGACAAGTTTTGGAGCAGTTTCCTACTGCACTACCTACCGTCTCTACAGACCCGCCAGAAGTGGGTAAAAGAGAGAGACAATTTGACGGAAGGAACAGTCGTCATGATTATTGACCAGTCACTACCCAGAGCTATGTGGCCGGCTGGCCGCGTAAGCAAAGTGATCACCGGTGCCGATGGCAAGGTCCGAGCAGCTGAAGTACTCGTCCAGGGGCGCATTTACACCCGTCCTGTGGCGAGGCTCATAGAACTGCCCCGACTCCCAGACACAATCGATGATGACCATGACCCTATGACTTTGTGAGTTGACTGACCCTTACAGCGAACCCTTGAGTGGTGGACAGTGCGGTTAATCTGTCTCTGCTTAACTAATTGGGTTGGGACCAATTAGGGGGCGGCTGTTCTGAAGGATCAGATTAAACCGAATATATATATTTATTTATATATATATATTTAATTGTATTTGTATATCCCCTGATATCCCCTGATATCCCTTGTATATTCCTTGTACAATATGCATTGAATATCCCTTCTAGTCTACTGAACATCCCATAATAGTCTCCAATTGGACGAGACCTTGGTGCCAGGTCACCATACCCCTCAGTTACACATACTGTATAAAGACAACGGAAATCTATTTAACTTTTGTTAAACAGCCTACAATATGACATAGCCTAGTTCTAGATTATGATAGGCTATAATCAGTCTCACTCATCAAAATGTTTTCTAGGTTATATGGTATCTCAAACTAATTAGGCCCTCTGCTATGACAAATGTATAATAATACAACCATATATTTTCTACCCCTTGAATTTTTATTTAACTACAGAAGTGCATTTGGCTCACAGAGTGACTCCCCCCACTCAGAAGCAACCTAACCTTTTTTTGAGCAGCATATAAAGTACACAAATTAGTCCAAAGATGATAAAAGGATCTACAGGGCAGTCGCAGAGTTCATCTGTATGGACCAAGTTCCAATATATATACAGTTGTGAAAGCTGGGTTCAGAAACCTTGTACAGCAACTGTTTTGAGTGCAAAAAAAGTTCTCCAGCATTTTGAATGCCATTGCTTTTAATTTAATTTATTTATTCTTGTCATTGTTCATTGTTGTGTTTTAAAATAAAGAACAATAATGACATCTGAGAGTTTTTCCCTGATTTTGAGGAAAAGTATCGAAAGTATCGGAAAGTATCGAAATTAATATTGGTATAGTATCGAAACTAAAATGTTGGTATCGTGACAACCCTACTACAGTAAAATAGTAATGTTAATACGCTATTGACACATGTGCAGACAGTTGACAGTTGCCGAGTAATGATTTGACAACTTCTGTCCATAATAAATACCGGTATAACCCCCAACAGTGAATCAATGGCCAATGACTCAGCTTCAACTCCCATATGAAACACACACACACACACACACACACACACACACACACACACACACACACACACACACGGAGGAGTACCGTTAACTCAATCCCCGCCAACAACGTTTATATATGTGTTTGGCCGACAACCGTTGAACGCCAACCACGTATACCGGTATATACGTTTTTGATCGTTTTTCCTTTTTTTCTATATTTGTTCATTATTCATCCGGGGACCTCAGTGTTACCATAGGGAATAAGTCTGAGATTACCAAAGTGCAATACCGGCCGCATCCAGCTAGACGTGGTATCGAGCACCCTTTGAAACCTTGTATCTTGGCCTGTGCAACGGTCAAATCTCACCGGGCTCACTTTTCCTTGTCGGGCGAATGGAGCGGTTCTCCCGGTTCCATTGAAGCGCGTCAAATATCCCCGACCCATATGTTGTGGTGGGTTATGCCGTGGACCAAATGGACATCGGATGTACCAGATGGCGATCAAACAATTGGAATATTATTTTTGGAATACTCCCGATCACGGGTAAGGACAATCTGACATCAATTTTAGCTTGATCGTGCAATGCTTTTATACCGATCGGGCTGATGAGCGTTTTTAGTGTTCAATACGAATGCCGCTATAATCAGAAATAATCAGAAAGGACCCCCCCCCCTTTCATGCATTCATGATGAAACGTAATACCTATGATATAGATTTGATTTGGGAATAATAGCGTGTACATGCAAGAAACTGCAACGTTTATAGTATAATTGACGTATAAGCCTATTACTCAGCCTTTCGGGAATTACCCCAGACCACACTAAAACGATACTTATATTCACCACGGTATAACACGGGAATGTATGGATGGAAACATTTATTATTTTTCACATATTGAACGATAGATAGGTGATGTCAAATGGGCCATAGTATTGTATCCATAGCTATAATATAGAATATAGTTATAGCTCTACAAACAAGGTGACGCACTCCTATCTTTTAAAGCGTGGGAGTGCTAGAACGGGGCCCGACTAATTCCCGGCGGTCAATGAGTTAATACTCTATTGATACAAACGGATGAATGAACGAGGTCCTACTGGGGGCGACAGTGGCTCAGGAGGTAGAGCAGTCGTCTGGCAATCCGGAGGTTCCCGGTTCGATTCCCGCTCCTCCCGGCGCTGCGTGTCGATGTGTCCTTGAGCAAGACACTTAACCCCTAATTGCTCCCGTTGAGCAGGTTGGCACCTTGCATGGTTGCCTCCGCCGTCGGTGTGTGAGTGAATGGGTAAAAATGTGAGTAACAAATTGTAAAGCGCTTTGGATAAAAGCGCTATATAAAAAAGCAGCCATTTACCATTTACTGCTAATTAACTAATTACGACGTATTGTATGTACTTACTGATTCGATACTTTCTTTCGGTCCCAAAGACTTGGTACAGGCTAGCTCCCTTCTTTAGCAACAGCCAGGAAATCACTGCAGCATTATAAAGTCGAAAAAACTAACTTGGCCCATTGCCCATAGGAAATGAGTGCAAGGACGTATTCGCTGCTTGCCCGTTTTTGTCATAATGTCAATGTTACACTAAGCTGGCCTTATAGAGTGAGATTAGACGGATCCCAATGGCCCCGAATGTGTTAATACCTGACAGTTTAGAATCTGTAATAGACAGAGTAAAATAGTGCAGTGAAATAAAATAGTAGAATAGAATAGACGAGTTGGTTCTCAACCTTTTTACACCAAGTACCACCTGAGAACGTAGCTGGCTCTCCAAGTACCATATGACCGACGTTAAAATACAGTCTATTCAGCTATGCACAGTTCACGCAGGAGGCAAATGTATTCCTATCTAATACCATTATTTATTGTTAACTTTTGTCAGACACAGCCACAATGTACAAAGGGGTAGCACTAGAACTAGCAAACTCTTCGCACACAATTCTCATACAATGCAAGGGGCACTGAGAACATAATAACTAACATTCTCACATACTGTCGTAAGTGAGAAAATTAAGAACAACTTTATTTCAGCAAATGTACTTAATTCTCTCTCTCTCTCTCTCTCTCTCTCTCTCTCTCTCTCTCTCTCTCTCTCTCTCTCTCTCTCTCTCTCTCTCTCTCTCTCTCAGCAAACAATTGTACTTCATTCTCTCTCTCACTCACACACACACACACAGCATGTTGTTGTCCATTGACAACTCACATAAGCAGGGCCGGACAAGGGAAATAATTCAGGCTGGGAAATATAGTGTGAAATATAGCCCCAGTCAGGCCACTTTTTAAGCAGGGGGTCTGGGGGCCCCCCGCCAGGAATTATTTTGTTACAAACACTTAATTTCCTGCAATTCTTTTCCACTTTTTCTTTCATAAATCTTTTATTAAACTTCAACCCATGATCATAACCACGACATATTCAATACATTTTTTTATTGTAACTAGGGATGTCCGATATTATCGGCCTACCGATATTATCGGCCGATATCGGCATTAAAATGTGATATCGGAAAATATCAGTTTTCAAAAAACATTATTTAAAAAAAAACTTTATTTACCCAGGCAAGCAAGTAAGAACAAATTCTGATTTAATTTATTGTCAAAAGTATGCATAATGTTGTGTTAATTCCACAACAAGAGATATGTAATGTTAATGGGGGGGGGGGGGGGGCACCCTGCATATATCGGTATCGGTTGATATTGGTTGATATCGGTATCGGAAATTAAGAGTTGGACAATATCGGTATATCGGTAAAAAAAACAATATCAAGCATCCCTAATTGTAACCCTTTAAATGCCAGTTTGTGTGATGGCATCACAAAGTATTGTTAAAAAAAACACACAAAAAGTGAAATATTTTCAATATATCAAATGCAAAGTCGATTTTTCTGGGGGTGATTATTACAGGCTAGGCATGTGTCAATGATGATTTTGATGGATTTTTAGTTTTTTGTAATGTCAGATTTAACAACAACTCTTCAGAAAAGTGGGAGTATTTCATTTTTTATTTGACATTACAAAAAAACTAAAACTAAAAATGGTTATGATCAGGGCTGAAGTTGAATAAAAGATGTATGACTGTTTAGACTGCATTACTCTCTGTCACAGTGATCTCCTGGTTGTTCCCCACTTAGGTTATCTAACTATCGCCCCACCACAACTAGAAACATTGGCCTGGCCTGCTTCTAAGTTCAGTGGCCTGACTGCCAATTTAATTTTTTAAGAAATAAAAAATATTATATTTAAATTTTAATACATTTTATTTGTAAAAAATTTCCACCAAAAAGTACCACCAGCCGGGGGCCCAAGTACCACCGGTGGTACGCGTACCACAGGTTGAGAACCACTGGAATAGACAGTCAAATTATGAATAATAAAATAAAAGTATAAGAGAATAAAACGGAGGGAATAAAAATAATAATAAATAATAAAGACACCAAGACTTGGTCTGTAAAGCCTTTCACATTTCCTGCTCACGGTCCCAAAGCTTCCCGCCTATCTGTGGGAAAACAGTAATTGACTAGTACGGATGTTCAGCCTCGGATATATAAAATAAAAGATCAATCTTTACTAAACTTTGACATTTACTGTACAAGAGGTCCAACACCGATACATCAGGGGACTTCCTTTTGTTCTGGTTTGTGTCCATGTGTGAAAGAAAGCTGTGGGGGATGGTACTGTATGTTGAGCATGTGTGTATGAATTCATGTGTGAGCAAAATTGTGTACAAGAGAGTGTGCACATGAACTTATTTATTATATTCACTACAGGTGCAGCTCAATAAATTAGAATATCGTGTTTATTTCAGTAATTCAATTCAAAAAGCGAAACTCTCATAGATTATAGATTCATTACACACAAAGTGAAATATTTCAAGCCTTTATTTGTTTTAATTTGTTCATGTTCAGTACTGGGTTGGGGCTCCTTTTGCACAAATTACTGCATCAATACAGTGAAATATATTGACTTTTCCACGATATTCTAATTTATTGAGCTGCACCTGTTACTCCAAACCAAGTGACTAAGTTAGCTTGACTACAGTATGTGTGTGATAGAGTAAGTGTGTGTGTGCGTTTGTGTGTGTAAAAGATAAAAAAAATTGTAGAAATATATATAATCACATTAGTTCAGTTGCATAAACAAATATTTGATTAAAGGTAGATAACATTCAGCCACTAGATGTGGCAATAGAGCACCAGCATGTCATGTATCCAATCAGGTGCATTCCACATGGGGAAATGCGAAGGGAATGGATACATGCATGCAACATTCATTTTGGACCCGCAAACATTAAAAAAATTATAAATTAATTCCTGAATATTTTTTTGTGGGGGAAAAGCAATATTTTTATTCTGCACCTTTCTAAAAGCTGTTATCTATAGCACCTTTAACTCATTCAGCGCCAGTCACGATGATAGTCGGGTTAACTCGCCATCGCTTGAGCGCCAATCACGAGTATAGTCAGGTTTTAATCGTTATTTCTTTTATTAGCGATATCCATTCATTTTCATCCATCCAGCCTGATGTTATCGTTGGGAATGGGTCTGAGCTCGCAAAAGGGCAAATACCGCCGGCTACGCCTTCCAGCTGGTATTGCACCCCATTGGGAATGGTGTAGTTTCTTTTCTGGGACGATCCGAGGCGTGTGGGCGGAGTTTAAATACTCAGGCGAGGTAGGTCTATACAACGATGGCATGGAACAGTAACCCCGCCCGCCCGCCCATATGTAACGGTCGGTAATGTGGTACGGACCTCCACGAGCAGTGTTTGGAATGGTGATCAGATAATTGGATTATTTATTTTGCATTACATCAGATACAAGGTAAGAACACTATATATAAATTTGATCGTTGATCTGATATTTATTTCTACCCCGATTGACACCGTCTCTGTGTGCGTGTGTGGCTGTGTGCCGTTGGGTGGGAGGAGGTGGCGGGGGAGCCTCGCAGTCCAGGGCTCTTTTCATTCTTGCATGAGGAAGGATAATAATGATGATCTAGTGTTGATTTCAGGAAGATTCGATAATCAGGCGAAAAATTACAACGTGTTTATTGTTTAGTGTATTCCACTGAAGGGCTATTATCGCGTCTTTTCGTGGAATTACTCAGAAGCACCCAAACTATACTCATATTCAAAACGGTATAAAACGGAAATGAACTGATGAAAAAACAATCTGTTTCGTGGATGTTGACTGGAAGCAACTCACTGATAATCGACGGGTGTATTAGACCCATAGCTATAATTTAAGATATATTTTAAGCACTCGCAAATCTCGCAGTCTTGATTAAAGCGGTGGCGTACTAGACTTATATCACTCCGGCGCTGAAAGAGTTAATTACATTTCATATGCAAAAACTAAACAACACTTTAATCAATCCTCTTCACTTGTTTGTTGCTGTGTTATGTTCGCTAAACAGTTGGCTGCTTGGTCTGACTTGATATTATTTATTGTGTGTGTGTGTGTGTGTGTGTGTGTGATCTCAAGGTATACTGTGTGCGTGTGTGTGTGCGTGCGTGCGTGTGTGTGTGATCTCAAGGTATACTGTGTTTACATGATAATGGTGTCTCCCAGTGCTGGGCAGGTTGAAACTTGCTTCAGAGAGAGAGGGAGCGAGACCTACTTTCTCACAGTCCTCAGCGCTCCACACCCAGAGGTCGACGCCAGAATGGATTATTTAACAAGAGAGAATTCTTCACTGTGGTCCAGGAATTACTGTGGGATACTAGTAGAAATGGTTCTTCACAGAACTGTATAGTAGCTTTAAAACAGTTGTGGTTCTTTACAGAACTGTATAGTAGCTTTAGAACAGCTGTGGGTCTCTACAGAACTGGATAGTAGCTTCAGAACAGCTGTGGTTCTCTACATATCTGTATAGTAGCTTTAGAACAGTTGTGGTTCTCTACAGGACTGTATAGTAGCTTTAGAACAGCTGTGGGTCTCTACATAACTGTATAGTATCGTTAGAACAGTTGTGGTTCTCTACACAGGACTGTATAGTAGCTTTAGAACAGCTGTGGGTCTCTACATAACTGTATAGTATCGTTAGAACAGTTGTGGTTCTCTACAGGACTGTATAGTAGCTTTAGAACAGCTGTGGTTCTCTACAGGACTGTATAGTAGCTTTAGAACAGTTGTGGTTCTCTACATAACTGTATAGTATCGTTAGAACAGTTGTGGTTCTCTACAGGACTGTATAGTAGCTTTAGAACAGTTGTGGTTCTCTACAGGACTGTATAGTAGCTTTAGAACAGTTGTGGTTCTCTACATAACTGTATAGTATCGTTAGAACAGTTGTGGTTCTCTACAGGACTGTATAGTAGCTTTAGAACAGCTGTGGTTCTCTACAGGACTGTATAGTAGCTTTAGAACAGCTGTGGGTCTCTACAGAACTGTATAGTAGCTTTAGAACAGCTGTGGTTCTCTACAGAACTGGATAGTAGCTTCAGAACAGCTGTGGTTCTCTACATAACTGTATAGTAGCTTTAGAACAGTTGTGGTTCTCTACATAACTGTATAGTAGCTTTAGAACAGTTGTGGTTCTCTACATAACTGTATAGTAGCTTTAGAACAGCTGTGGTTCTCTACATAACTGTATAGTAGCTTTAGAACAGCTGTGGTTCTCTACATAACTGTATAGTAGCTTTAGAACAGTTGTGGTTCTCTACATAACTGTATAGTAGCTTTAGAACAGCTGTGGTTCTCTACATAACTGTATAGTAGATTTAGAACAGCTGTGGTTCTCTACATAACTGTATAGTAGCTTTAGAACAGCTGTGGTTCTCTACAGAACTGTATAGTAGATTTAGAACAGCTGTGGTTCTCTACATAACTGTATAGTAGCTTTAGAACAGCTGTGGTTCTCTACATAACTGTATAGTAGCTTTAGAACGGCCGGGACAGTTGTCAGTTCTGGACCAAATCAGGTTACCATGTGAAAACTGCAAAATTATTTTCTATTCTGTTCTATTTTGAGACAGGAGAGAAGGTTCTGGTGGAATCTGATCCCAAGCCAGCAGGGGAGTTGTTGCTATGATGACAACTCTGTAAACTGTTGTGTTACTATGCTGTTAGCCAACTAGCTACAACTCACTGTAACTAGTTACAACTGGAAACAGTTAATTAACAAGCCAGGTGTTGGGGAATGCGAGGAGGAGAGGGAATGAGAAGAAAAAACGTTTTATGAATAAAGGACAAATTCTGCAGAATCTGCGGTTGGTTCACTTGCTAAAAAGAGTGAGTGAAGAGGAGAAACATTCCTGAAGGATGGACAAAATCAGTCGTCTGTTAGGGGCTTTCGCTCGACCTCTGGTCTCCGTGGTAACCCAGGACTCGTCCTGTCCCTCTCTCCATCCTCCCTCCAACCCTCCCTCCAGTGAGGTGGTCCTCAAGGAGATGCAGTCAGGCTCCACCCTGCCCCATGTCGGGACTTCCCACCCTGCGGAGCCCAGCCCTCAGAACAGAACCAGGAGGGTCTCTCAACCTCCACTGCACCAGATCAGTGAGTAAAATCTATTTATTTGACTATTTATTGGTTAATTTAAAGCTGCAGCGGGTAGTTTGTAGAGTACAACATTACCTCTACAATAACTAGTTACAAATGCTTATTAAACAAAGTGAACCAACATTGATCTTAGAGGATGCTTCTTTGAAACAAAGTGAAGGTGGTGGGAGGGTAGGAGCACCACAGACAAACATTTCTAGTTTTATATGGTGCTCCAGGGATCCAGTTACATTTCGTACTAGCTCCCGCTCTGCTCTTAGTGGGATATTCCCCTGTCACCTATTGTATCCGCTACAATGCACCTACACTTGTCCGGCCACGCCCACTTCCGCCCATGCATTAGCGAGGTGTGTGACCGTACTTCAGCTCTTCCCTTTTCTTTCACTTCTCGGAAGTGCATTGCTACAGGCACACGTCAGAAGGATTGTTAGTTAGGTATTTAGATTAGTTTTGTGTGTTGCTGTTTTTTCCTTTTTCGGTTAAGATGACATCACCACCGGGACCTGGGAACTATCGTTCTGGGCTCCACCAGCGGTTCACTGTCGCGACCTCCTCCGTGCGCCGCGGGGGTTCCCTGACTCCACGCTTGTGGCAAGAAGGTGAGCCCCAGCGGCACGCAGAGCTGGGTACGTGCCGCCCGGCAGCCGTCGAGCGCCCCTCCCCAGTGAGGTGGCCTTCAGGCTCCAGCATCCACATCGGGAGACAGTCGGCTAGTCTGACGGTCTCTTTGGTGGGTGACGATTTGCGGCGCAATCTCTCCGTCTCTGCTCGCTCTCGTCACTCGGCGCTGAGCAGCGGGGGAGGGTGGTCTGGCGGTGGAGTTCAGTACGCAGGACCGGAGGCATTCGGTTCTGCGGAACAGCTGGCCCCGGAGGGGTGTTCCCCCGTTGCCACTCCATTGCATCCGATGGAGACTGAGGACTATATGGAGGGCGCAGGGGAATTCCTCTTCGACGCCCCGGCGGAATCAGAGCCCCAGGCCCTGGTTCCACACCGGGAAGCCTCGTACATGGAGTCTGGGTTCGACTTACCAACTCTGTGGCGGGACGCCCCTTCCACAGCGTCGGGCTTCAGCCCCCGCCTATCAAGTGCGTCCGGCTACCCGTGCGCAAGGGATGCGAGCGAGGCGGAGGAGAGGCAGCAGGGAGAGCTGTGGGCTCTCTTCCCTGAGCTCATGGTGGCAGCAGCGAGCGGTAACGGCATCCCGTTACCGACACCCCTGCCGGCACCTGTCCCTGATGACATGGTAGGCCATCCCTTCCAACGCCGCCCCCTGAGGGAGCCGAGCATAGTGTGCCCGGCCTTCCCAGCCATGGGCGCCTACGTGGCTCGGGGACAGGTGGTGCCCCGCATCATCGGCCTGACTCCCGCCTACCTGTCTGGTCCCGGGTCTAAAGGACGGCGTGCCATGGCTTGACAACCCGATGGCAGCCATCCTTTGCCCTGAGATGGTGTGGGAGCCCCGTAAGAAGCCTCTTCGGAAGGGGAGGTAGGCCCGGCAGCTGGCCTACTGGTCCGACCAGGCCTACATCGCCTCGACACAGAGCTTAGCGGCGACTACCAACATCGCGCAGCTGGCGCGCTTCCAGTCAGGGCTGATGGCGGACGGGGAGGGCCTGGACCCGGAGAAGCGCTTTTTCCACACGCAGGCGTTGGGTGCTATCCTGCACTTGACCCAGCTCCAGGCCATAGCTGCGGGGAAGATGTGCGCTCTGGCTACCCTGACCCAACGACACCTGTGGCTGGAGCAGGCATCGCTGGATGAGTGGAGGAGACTACCCCTCCTCCTGGCCCCTCTCTCCGACAGTGGTCTCTTCGGTTCCACCGTCAATGAAGTGACGGCCGCCTGCAAGGAGATGGAGGAGCAGCGGTCTGTCCTCGTCCAGCACTTCCCCCGATCCGGCTCCACGGCGACGGGGGCCACCCACACACGGCGCTGTAGGGCTGCAGCCAGCGCAGCCACCGGCACCGGCACCAGCAAGAAGGCTCGCTACAGAGGGAGAGAGCCCGACGGTGTACCTCGGCCTGGTACCAGCTAACCTGCGCCCGGGGGACAACATATTCCAGTTAACGGTATATTTTTTTAATGATTTGTTACGGCGTAGTCGTTCTATATGAATTGAAAATGGGGGACCCTGATGTAAACAAGACAAACGTCTTTCTCAGGTCTGCATCCCCTTAACAATTGTGTGTATTGAGCCGTACTGTATTGTACCCATTCTGCAATCTGTTAAATAAAGTTTTCATTCATTCATTCAGTCAATACTTCCATGCGTATAAATTGAGGAAGCGAGCGAGGCGGCGGCCGCTCACTCTGCCGCGCGCGGCAGCTGCAGAGCGGTGGATAGGGGGGCGGGTCACGTGGGGGTCGCGGCCAATCAGAGGAACCCGGAAACCGAATTCCGTTGCGGAAGCGATACACGCCGTCGGGGTACTGTTTTTTACAGTCAGCCCCTCTAGGCGCTCCTGTGTAGTTCAGTCCTCTGGGCGCAGGTCGAGCTTTGCTTGTTACCTGTCAGCTTGGGTAAGACCCGAGAGCGGTGGCGGGCGAATCCTAACAAGGAAGAGCCCCCAACACAACGTTTCTCCCCCCTGTCTGGGTAGAACCGGGAGGGGACCGGTCCTCGAAAGGACGCTGGCACAGGGTTTAAATACAGAGCCTGGCTACGTGCTAATGTACATTTCTTTGCAAAGCTAACACACAAATAGCAACACCAATCGCGGATTCAGGGTCTATGTTTGTTTAAAAAACGTGTTCCCACATGAATCGCGTAACTCTCCTCACACACAAGAAACACTGCCCATCAACCTTTAGCTGCTTTAAACAAAAAAGACAGCGGGCCCCCATGTCAACCTGCATTTTACACACAATGCAGTTGAGCCGCTCACACAGCGCACACGCACGCACGGACGGAGTGATGTATCCTCTCTCTCCCTCTCTCTCTCGCTCGCTCGTTCTCTTTCTCGATCTCTCTCGTATACATGTATCACCCTGTGTGGGTGACTGTCACTCAAGGCGCTTATGGGCGGAGCCCAGCCCAAAAACTGCTTGAAATCTTGAAGTGGAAAAATGCTGCTTTAGAGTAATTGATTAGAAATAGAAAACAATGAATTTTTTTGAGAAAATGTGTACAGATATGTTCCATAGACTCACAGGAATTGTGTAAAGTTGCCCAAATAGTGAAAGGAATAGCAATGCATGTCCCCTTTACTTTTCAGAGGTTAGTTCCCCCCAAAAAACTACCCGGTGCACCTTTTAAATGGGCAAGTGCAGAAAATACTGATACGAGTATATTTCCATGATACTTTGTGTAGCATATACTCCTTTCCTAAGAAGTCTAAGAACTTTAATTAAATTAAAGGAACACTCCACCCAATAATAAAGCAGATGTATTATTTCCATAATGCCAGACATATCCCATAAACATACGGTCAGTTTGTATTCTTATTTTTGATTTGACCTGAATGTTCATTGTGAGTGATCTGTGGTGTTGAATTTCCCTCAGGATCAATAAAGTACTTCTATTCTATTCTAAATGCATTTAGTCTGAGACTTATTGAGTTAAGGAGTTGGAATGTGTGATGTCATATATTACAGGAAGTATTGAATAAAGCTCAGTGACATGATGCAAATTAAACAATATCAAGACATTAGTGAGCGATTAAAGGTTCAAGCTGAATACAAAGGCCTTGATATTCATCATTTTGTGGATCTGTATTTAATACTACTATATATATAATATAATACTATTATGTTTAGTTTAGTTAAATGAATACACTTATTCTATGTAGTTTAGTTAAATTAATAGTCTTATTCTATAGTTTAATTAAATTAATAGTCATATTCTATGTAGTTTAGTTACATTAAATGAATAGTCTTAACTGAACTCCAACACAATAGAAATGGATCAGTTTGTTTTGAGCATTTTGCTCCACTGAACTTGGCCTTTCAGATTGTGTGTGTGTGCGTTTGTGTCACAATCCAATCGTTTATATCTGATGTTGTTCAACCTGTCCTACAGTATATGGCTGTAGGGAGTGTGTGTCTGAATGCTCATGGAACATGATTTATAGATATAAAGAGTTCTCATGGTATGCCAAATACAAATGCAGTTACTGGTAACTCCCAGAGTCCCAGGCAATGCTTTCTTTTCCCAGACATCATTCTAAAAATGATTAATGATTATTATAGACTGGTGATTGTGTCCTCTGCTATACAAACTGTAATGAGCTATGGTGTGCTTGAGAAAGTGATCTGATTTGTGATTACTACTACGGCAGAGTGAAATGTAGCCAATATTGTTTTTGTATCACAATATATAGACTTTTAATACATTGCCCCCAGTAAAATAAGTAACCGAGTCTCTTGTCTCTCTGTCAGGTTCAGCAACAGCTGAGTACTCAGACTACGAAGATCCAGACTGGACTCCTGCAGCACTGCATCCTGGAAACACTACAGACAGGGTGAGGGAGAGGGAGAGGGTGAGGGTGAGGGTGAGCGAATGATCCATTTCAAAGGGCTGATCCCTGCAACAGCTGAACCTCAAACCTTGTCATTTATAGTGTGAGTAAAATCATTCACAGTTCAGAAAAACAGGTTGTCTGACTCTAACAGACTGGAGAAAGATGAGGACCGATTCCAGAGGACAGGCGATCGGATCCAGAGACCTAGAAGTTGGATAACCACTTCCCTTTGTAAACAGAGTGTGATCGCTCCAGGCCACGTGAGCGGATCGGCGCAGCCGAGAAATCCGCTCTTCGCTCTTTAAAGCTTGGTCCGCTCCGCTAATCGCTCATGTTGACCCCGCCCCCAAGTCGCTCTCGGCTCGCTCACCGCTCACCTTGAATCGAGCGCTCCCCGCTCCCTGCGCCACATAGCTCGGCAGATTTTTTTTGATGGTGTAAATTAGCTCAAACTACAACAGTCTACACCCCCTGGGCCCCTTAACAATTGTTTGTATTGAGCCGCATTGTAATTGTACCCATTCTGCAATGTTAAATAACGTTGTTTATCCATTCACTAGCTCTATTAACACTTTGATCGCCAGGGTTAAATTCATAATTTACCATCCTTCGCCAGCCCTATTTAACATGGAGAAGTTCCCCTTCTTTGCAGGGCTATAACTTTTTAAATTGTATTGCTAAATTGACATTACTATGGCCCATTCAACGTCCTATATCTATTGTTCAGGGTGTAGCAACGTTATACTTTTTCATTCACATATTCATACTAAAATACGGTCTAAAGTATAAGTATGTTTTTATTGTTTTCTGCAGCTTTCTCCAGAACGTGATTTATAGCTCCAAATGCATTATATTGATGATGAAATACAGTTTGATAGGAATATGCGCGAGATAAAAAATGTCAAATGGACGTACTTCTAGATGTTACTACGTATGATCTGATGAGGACCGGATGGGGGGGGGGGGTCGTTTATAATTCCGTGGCCAACGTTAGATGATTCATCTAGTGTGGGTGATATGATCATTAGAGCAGTTAGTATCGAACACTTTGAAAAATAACGTTGAATCTTACCGTAGCTTCCTCGCGCCGTTGGGCGATGAGCGTGGAACAGAAATATTCCTATTATGGGATGTAGAAATATTCGATCCATTTCCAGGTTGTATAATAGTATATACGTCCAAATCATGTTGTTTATCGAGTTATTGGTAACGGATTGCTATCCGTTGTGATCAGCTCGAGTCCTGAGACTATTACCGAGTGATCGGACCGAATTGAAATGAGCACCAGCTTTCATTTCCTGTTTCCGCCCTGGGCGATCCGCCGATCGGCCACCAGATGGCGCTCTTGAACCGTTGGAGAGTTGAGAGGGGCTCAACAGTAGATCTCAAGTCTCCGGGGGAGAAATATGATTTCGATCACAGATTTTTGAAATATTGATATCAAAGACAGCGTCTTTGGCAGAATGAGCATGGCGAGGAAAGACGTCGTACGGCGGTTTTGGCAACCATAGTGTTAAGCGATGATAGCTAGCCTAGCCACAATGCTATGGTCGCTGCCATTAACGTTAGCATGTAAGCTAACGACAACAACAATGGCGTCAAAACTTTTTCTAACAGGATGTGAGTGACAAAGCCTGAACAGGATATCACAGGTTCACCCTTCTCATTGGTTGAAAATGGCCTTCATGTTTGTACATCGCCATCTGTTGCTTTGGCATTGTACTACATGTATATTACATCAGTGTTAAACCACTGTGAGTGACCTGGAGTGGATTGGAGCGGAGGAGAACTCTCGCTCCGGACGTTGCGCCGACCCATTTTAAAACCCACTCCTCGCTCACGTCAAAACCGCCCGCTCCGCTCACGTGCACTGGATCGCTCTGAATGATTCTGATGATGTCAGGGTTGATACCTCTATTCTCGAGGTTCAACCTTTCAGAAAGCAGGCCATCAGTCGCTGTCCTAGGACAGGAGGTCAGGACTAACTGAGACCATGGAACGGGCCATGGTGGAGCTGCTAGTATCAGCATGCTGAACCCTGGTCCAGCATTATCAGAATAAGAGTCTGTGATAGGTGGTCCTGGTCAGTGATAGGTTGTCCTGGTCAGTGATAGGGGTGTGGTCATGGTCAGTGATAGGGGCATTGAGTGACTTTCTTTCAGTGGGTGCCTATAGGTGCCAGGATCAGTCCCATAGGAAAAGCAAGACCTTGAAGCCAGGATGAGATAGAATACATTTTACTTTCTAATCTCTTAAAATGTCTTCAGGGTGAGTGTTTGACTTATAAGTAGCCCGGATCTTATGTTTAGGTCATATGAAAGGCTTCTGAGTTAGTCAAATGAAATGAAATTATGTACCGTCACCCAGGAGATCTAAAGTTAATTTCAGTCTATGTTAATTTGCTTGGCTGTGATATGAAGCTAGCGAGGTAGGAACAGATATTGGCAGGAATGAGATTCACCACACACTAGATCTCACACCAGATCCTATGTATTAGTTAATGCCTACTCCCTGCTGTGAGTGACAGCTCTCTGGTCCTATAGATGATCCTGCCAGTGCCAGGGCAAGCCAAGAGGCGGTACAGCTCTCTGTGCAGCGATGATGAGCTACTGGATGACGATGATGAGCCAATCGGCAATTAGTGAGCTACACACAGTCAATTGTCTAATATATTTTATTATCTTTGTATATCTTATAATATATTTTAATATCTAATATCTTCTTATAGCTTCTAATATCTTTTAATATATAATTAATACCATCTAATATATTTTATATATTCGGCTAGTGTCTACCTGCCGAGCTCAGGCAGACTGGCCTCGCCCATCAAAGAAGACTCCTCCCACCACTGTGCTGTCATCAAGGAGGGCTGGCTCGACAAAAGTCCTCCACAGGGGTCAGTGTGACACAACGGCTTGTATGAAACTTAGAATCATGTTTACCTGTGTGTGTGTGTGTGTGTTAAAGGGATAGATCGTACGGCAGTAAATGGTATGAAATACTTGCCAGTCGTGTAATGAGTGATTAACCATTAGCTGACTGGTCAGAGTTCTGGATCCTGGTGACCCGGGAATCTTCAGATGGGCAGCAGACAGGGTCAGTTTTATTCCATAACATGCCGACAAAGGTCTGAACCGTCTGAGGCAGGAGATCTGAGACACGCTGCTGTCTATGGTGGATTTGACGAGACCACCACACTGAGATATTAAATAAAAACTTGTGCTGTCACTCATGACTATTATGACCCACCCCCAACAGTCTGTGAGCTCTAAGGACAATCTGATTATATCCATAAAAACATTTACATTTATACATTTTCTTTTCATTTTTAAAAGTAATAATAATACATCCACACAGTTTTAGAAAGATGTGACATGGGGCGCCCCAGTGGCGAATCACATAGCGCGCTCAGCCGCGACACGGCCGACCCGGGTTCGACTCCCGAACCCGTCGTTATTTGCCGAATGTCTTCCCCCCACTCTGTCTCCCATTCCTCCTCTGTCTCTCTCTACTGGACTGCCCAGTAGCAATAAAGCGATACAAACGCCAAAAAAATAAATCTTTAAGAAAGATGTGGCATAAAATGAATGCTTTTCCCCCCAAACAACTATTGACTAATGAATTTAGAAATGTATATGAATACCAATTTCGGTTGGACTGTAACCTTTCTAGAAACTGGTTTCCACAGGGTCACAGACTGGATTCCAACAGATGAGAATTACCTCCTTTGTTTTGACTTGTTACCCTGACACTTGTTTCTCTCTTCATGTGTGTGCATTAGGGCTGCAACTAACGATTATTTTGGTAGTCGACTAATCTGTCGATAATTTTTTCGATTAGTCGACTAATCTAACGATTATTTCTGTCACACCCTCCATCTCTGCTTCCTGTGGGCGCGGCTCCTTTTCCGGGCTCTTAGCAGACTTCTTAGCTTAACATAACAGACCGACAGTAAGTTTGGGGGAACTAATGGGATAACTGGGGTTGCAACAAAAGTGCAACTAGGGCTAAAAACACAATGAAATAAAATAATAATAATAATAATAATAATAATAAATAATATATCCTTCTTAGCAGACTTCTTAGCTTAACATCCCAGGGAACTAATGGGATAACTGTGGATGTTGTTTGCTCCTGACAAGAGTCTCAAAGTCTGGGGTGATGGTAGACAAAGCAATTCTGAGGTCATGCTCAATGTCCAATATGTTCCTCTGCTTTGTCTTCAGCTGGACCAGAGCTGAGAAGCCACTTTCACAAAGATAGGTAGTAAAAAAAAAAAAAAAAAACGTATAAAAAAAATGAAAATCTTATTTTTTTTGACACATCGACGCAAAAAATCTGCGTCGACGAATTTTTATGATCGACGTTGTCGATTATGTCGACTAATCGTTGCAGCCCGTGTGTGTGTGTGTGTGTGTGTGTGTGTGTGTGTGTGTGTGTGTGTGTGTGTGTGTGTGTGTGTAGGGCTCTGTATTACCAGAGGCGCTGGGTAAAGCTAGACGTCGACTACCTAAGATACTTTGATAATGACAAGGTGACAAAAAATCATACACACACATACATATTAACACATACACACGTACATATATTAACACACTCACACACATATGTATGTATATATATTATATACACACACACACACTTCTATATATACACACACACATACATAAACACACACACCCACATATATATTAACACACACACGCACATATATATACAGTATACTAGGGGTGTAACGGTACGTGTATTCATCCCGCAAATTTACGGTACGGCCGTCACGGTGAGGTACGCTCAGCCATACGGAGAATACGGCGCGCGTCGCCAACACACACACACACACGCCGCACGTCGCCCACACACACACACACACGCCGCACGTCGCCCACACACACACGCGCAGCGCATCGCCAACACACACACGCCGCGCATCACCAACACACACACGCGTCGCCAACAAACATTCTCCCCCGCCGGACTCACGCTGATCAAATAAAAAAAAGAAACATACTTTTTCAGACTGATCATCTGAGCTCCTCTCGACTCCAGTTGAACTGCTATTGTGTTTAAATCCAAATAATCCTCTGCCATTGTTGTGTAACATGTCATCTGTTCTCTAGTATTCAGTCTCGTGCAGTTAAATCCTCTCTAGAAGTGAAAGTGAAACTTACCAAGCCTATAAGTTGTTAAAGGGGCACTAGGCAATTCATTTACTCTGGATGCCTGAACACAGAGTGACACCAGTATCACTGACTACCACGGCAAGCCTATAGAAAATGTTTCTATTTAATAATAATAATTATCATAAATATAATATATAAATTAAATTAAAAAAAAATATATAAAAAAAAAGAAAATTAATAATAATCATTATAAATATTTTTTTTCTGTTGTACCGAACTCGTACCGAACCGTGACCCCAATACCGAGGTACGTACTGAACCGTGGCTTCTGTGTACCGTTACACCCCTACAGTATACACACACATATATATACATGCACACACGCACACACACACATATGTATGTATATATATTATACACACACACACACACACATACATAAACACACACACCCACATATATATATATATATATATATATATATATATATATATATATATATATATATATATATATTAACACACACACACACACACACACACACACAGCATATACAGCATGAGCATTGAACCAATCAGCATGCAGTGTACGTTCCCAGCCTTCATGTCATTCAGTATTTATATCACATTGGTCAGTTCACTTTAACATGTAAACAAATACACTACAGATGTGTGTATTTAGTTCATAGATCTGTATCTAATAGAAGTGTGTGTTTACTGTAGTTAATGTATATATAGGTCTAGATACAGTATAATAGAAGTGTGTTTAGTTCATTCATACATAGATCTAGATCTATACATACTGTAGATCTAGATCTAATAGAAGTGTGTTTAGTTTGTTTATATATAGATCTAAATATAATATAAGCTGTGTGTTTGTGTGGTTCTCTCAGGAGCTGTACTCTAAGATGACCATCTGTAGATCTAGATGTAATAGAAGCTGTGTGTTTGTGTGTGTGTGGTCCTTCAGGAGATATACTCTAAGAGGATCATCTCGACGGCTTTCATCACCAACGTGACTAATGTAGGAGAACTGAAGTTTGAAGTTGTGACCCACAACCGTACCTTCCTCTTCAGGGCCGAAAGCGATGGTCAGTACTGTGTGTGTTTGGTTTGTGTCTGTCTGTGTGTGTGTCTGTATTTGAGAGAGAGAGATATTTCACTGGTCTAATCCCTGCAACAGTGTGAGAAAAATCATTCCCAGTTCAGAAAAACAGGTTGTCTAGACTGGAGAAAGATGAGGGCCGATTCCAGAGGACAGGCGGTCGGATCCAGAGACCTAGAAGTGGTAACCACTTCCCTTCATAAACAGAGTGTGATCGCTCTGAATGATTCTGATGATGTCAGGGTTGATACCTCTATTATCGAGGTTCAACCTTTCAGAAAGCAGGCCATCAGTCGCTGTCCTAGGACAGGAGGTCAGGACTAACTGAGACCATGGAACGGGCCATGGTGGAGCTGCTAGTATCAGCATGCTGAACCCTGGTCCAGCATTATCAGAATAAGAGTCCGGAGATTAGCGGCAACCACACCTGTTTATATGCCAAGCAGAGGGGCGTCATCCTGGTCAGTGATAGGAGGTTTCAGAAAGCAGAGGGGCGTCATCCTGGTCAGTGATAGGGCCTTTCAGAAAGCAGAGGGGCGTGGTCCTGGTCAGTGATAGGAGGTTTCAGAAAGCAGAGGGGCGTGGTCCTGGTCAGTGATAGGAGGTTTCAGAAAGCAGAGGGGCGTGGTCCTGGTCAGTGATAGGAGGTTTCAGAAAGCAGAGGGGCGTGGTCCTGGTCAGTGATAGGAGGTTTCAGAAAGCAGAGGGGCGTCATCCTGGTCAGTGATAGGAGGTTTCAGAAAGCAGAGGGGCGTGGTCCTGGTCAGTGATAGGAGGTTTCAGAAAGCAGAGGGGCGTGGTCCTGGTCAGTGATAGGAGGTTTCAGAAAGCAGAGGGGCGTGGTCCTGGTCAGTGATAGGAGGTTTCAGAAAGCAGAGGGGCGTGGTCCTGGTTAGTGATAGGAGGTTTCAGAAAGCAGAGGGGCGTGGTCCTGGTCAGTGATAGGGCCTTTCAGAAAGCAGAGGGGCGTGGTCCTGGTCAGTGATAGGAGGTTTCAGAAAGCAGAGGGGCGTGGTCCTGGTCAGTGATAGGAGGTTTCAGAAAGCAGAGGGGCGTCATCCTGGTCAGTGATAGTAGTGTTTTCCTGGTCAGTGATAGGGGCGTGTTCCTGTTCATTGATAGGGACACTGTCCTGGTCAGTGATAGGTGGTCCTGGTCAGTGATAGGTGGTCCTGGTCAGTGATAGGTGGTCCTGGTCAGTGATAGGTGGTCCTGGTCAGTGATAGGTGGTCCTGGTCAGTGATGGGGGAATTGTCCTGGTCAGTGATAGGTGGTCCTGGTCAGTGATAGGTGGTCCTGGTCAGGGATAGGTGGTCCTGGTCATTGATGGGGGAATTGTCCTGGTCAGTGATAGGTGGTCCTGGTCAGTGATAGGTGGTCCTGGCCAGTGATAGGTGGTCCTGGTCAGTGATAGGTGGTTCTGGTCAGTGATAGGTGGTTCTGGTCAGTGATAGGTGGTCCTGGTCAGTGATAGGTGGTTCTGGTCAGTGATAGGTGGTCCTGGTCAGTGATGGGGGAATTGTCCTGGTCAATGATAGGTGGTCCTGGTCAGTGATGGGGGAATTGTCCTGGTCAGTGATAGGTGGTCCTGGCCAGTGATAGGTGGTCCTGGTCCTGGAGAGAGAGATCAAACATTTGTGATTTGGAAATTGCTGTAGTTAATATTTTATTGTAAATGTCTCTTTCTATTCATTGTGCATCCTTAACTCATTCTGCGCCAGTCACGAGAAAAGTCGGCTTAACTCGCCAACCGTTCAGCGCCAATCACGAAAAAAAATCACCAAAAACTCTGGTTTTAATCGTTATTTGAGCTATATCCATTCATTTTTCATCCATCCAGCCTGATGTTATCATTGGGAATGGGTCTGAGCTCGCAAAAGGGCAAATACCGCCTTCCAGTCGGTATTGCACCCCATTAGAAATGGTATAGTTTCTTTTCTGGGTTGATCTGAGGCGTGCAGGCCCTTCATATGCAATACCGGACCATGTGGGACGGACCTCCACGAGCAGTATTTGGAATGGCGATCAGATAATTGGATTATTTGTTTTGCATTACATCAGAGACCAGGTAAGGACTCTATATATCCAATCTTGCGTTGATCTGATATTTCTTTCTACCGCAATCGAAGCTGTCTGTGTGTGGCTTTTTACCGTTGGCTGCGGTGGGGGGGGGGGGGGGGGGGGGGGGGGCGAGCGCCCTGCTACGAGGGCCATTTCATGTATGCACGAGGAAGGATAATAATGATAATCTAGCGTTGATTTCAGGAAGATTCGGTAATCAGGCAAAAAATTACAACGTGATAAGTGTATTCCACTAAAACGCTATTATCGCGTCTTTTCCTGGTATT
This sequence comes from Notolepis coatsorum, assembly GCF_963971535.1. Lineage (NCBI taxonomy): Eukaryota > Metazoa > Chordata > Actinopteri > Aulopiformes > Paralepididae > Notolepis > Notolepis coatsorum. The sequence goes on from NC_140165.1 coordinate 186,617,743, forward strand.
ACTAAGAATCACAAACTATACTCATATTCAAAACGCTATAAAACGGAAATGTTTCGTGCATGTTGACTGGAAGCAACTCACTGACAATCGACGGGTGTATTAGACCCATAGCTATAATATAAGATATATTTTAACAATAGAAGAAAAGATCCAAGGCAGCTCTACAATTTTAAAATGCCTTTATTAATTGGCTTACATTATTTAGAAAGTTTTAAAATACCGACATGTTGTGGCGGCTATGTGGCGTAGTGGGCAAAGCGCTCGCCACGAATGCGGAGACGCTGGGCTCGCCTGTTCGAGCCCAGCGCTCCACATTGCTTTCAGTTTAGCTGGTCGTTCATAGTAATACACATTGGCCGTATTAGGGGGTGGGAAACTGATGGGTGGGGATCGGGCGTTGTGGACAGCAACTCCTACAGGTCGGTTGGTGCGCCTGCGCAGTAGAATCAGGAAGTGTCGGGGGCAGCGTGAGCCTCCCACGTGTTACTCCTCGCCACTGAGAGATCGAGCTGCGCAGGTGAAAAGATGCGACTGCTGTTACCTCAAGTACCGGAGGGGACTTGTGCTATGTATGACTTAGTCCACATTGCAGCCGGCTTGTGGGAGGCAAGAAACAGCGTTCGTGACAGGGGAGGGTTGAATTGGATGATACGAAATTGGGATGGGAGAAAATATAGAAAATGGGAGAAAAAGTGGATAAAAAAATTATAAATACCGACATGTTTCGGCCTACACATGGCCTTCTTCAGGGTGTTGTGTTGATTAAAGCGATGGCGTTCTAGCGCCCCCTGGCGCCCCGACCCCTGGCGCTGATTGAGTTAAAGGTCCCATGCATTGCTATTCCTTGCACTCCTTCCTTTGGGCAACTTTACACAATTCCTGTGAGTCTATGGAACACATCTGTAAAGTTTTTTTTCCAAAAAATTCATTGTTTTGTATTTCTAATGAAGTACTCAAAAGCATAATTTTTCTAGTTCAGGATTTCAGGCTGTTCTTGAATGGGCTCCGCTCATAAGCGCTTTGAGTGACAGTTACCCACAATCTGCACTGGCACAGAGGGAGAGATAGAGGTCAGGTTGTGTGTAAAATGCGTGTGTGTTATGAGCGTGCTCCGGGAGAAGTCCCTCCATGCGCGCGGTCAGGTTGTGTGTACAATGCATGTGTGTTATGAGAGTGCTCCGGGAGAAGTCCCTCCATGCGCGCGGTCAGGTTGTGTGTAAAATGCGTGTGTGTTATGAGCGTGCTCCGGGAGAAGTCCCTCCACGCGCGCGGTCAGGTTGTGTGTAAAATGTGTTTGTTTCCCCAACAGAAGCTCCTCTCCCTCTCTATCTCTCTCTCTTGCTTGCTTGTTCTCTGCCTCGCTCTGTCGGCACCCACCCGTTTGAGGAAGTGAAGGTATTTCCACTTGCTCTGCTGTTGCGGGGGCGTTAGTTATGCAAATCAGTGCCATATTCACGTCAGCAAAACAAATCAAATCAGAATGGCTTAGTTGAGTGAGGGAAGATCTTGTGAACTCGAGACTAGACTGATGAGTCAATATGATAATTAGAGACACAGACCACATTGATATAATCCCCCATTGCTAGGAAACAATGCTAAACACTGGAAAAGGCCATTTATAATGCATGGGACCTTTAACATGCGTCTGTCTGTCCAGATGAGAGAAACGAATGGGTTGCAGTGCTACTGGACGGTACCAGGGGGCGCAGGCGAAGCAGCGTGATGATCTCCAGTTCACCTCTGACCCCGGAGTACCAGGGCTGCCTGGAGCTGCGGGGTATCCGGTCCAAACTGTACGTGGTTGTTGCTGCTGACAAGGTCTTCCTCTACAAGAGCATAGATGTGAGTAAACTCTAAAACGTCTACATTTCATAGAACTACACTACCTAGCTCACACCTGTCGTATACAAACATAGTCCTACCATTTTTCTTTTACAAATATTGACGTGAAAATCGGGTCAAACAAACCTCAACTCCAGTCAAAGATGGAAACAATGTAAATAATAATTTATATTCTCCATTGGTTCATTACAATTTAATCAAGCATAGTAACAGACACAGTATTTCTGACACTGGGATACATTCCCTGAGGTCCATAGATGTCCCTAGATATCAAGAACATGCAAATGGACCTTGTTACTACCCTGATGGGAGAGGAGGGTCATTACTACCCTGATGGGAGATGAGTCATTACTACCCTGAGGGGAGAGGAGAGTCATTACTACCCTGAGGGGAGAGGAGAGTCATTACTACCCTGATGGGAGATGAGTCATTACTACCCTGAGGGGAGAGGAGAGTCATTACTACCCTGAGGGGAGATGAGGGTCATTACTACCCTGAGGGGAGAGGAGAGTCATTACTACCCTGAGGGGAGAGGAGAGTCATTACTACCCTGAGGGGAGAGGAGAGTCATTACTACCCTGAGGGGAGAGGAGAGTCATTACTACCCTGAGGGGAGATGAGGGTCATTACTACCCTGAGGGGAGATGAGGGTCATTACTACCCTGAGGGGAGAGGAGAGTCATTACTACCCTGAGGGGAGATGAGGGTCATTACTACCCTGAGGGGAGAGGAGAGTCATTACTACCCTGAGGGGAGATGAGGGTCATTACTACCCTGAGGGGAGATGAGGGTCATTACTACCCTGAGGGGAGAGGAGAGTCATTACTACCCTGAGAGGAGAGTCATTACTACCCTGAGGGGAGATGAGGGCCATTACTACCCTGAGGGGAGATGAGAGTCATTACTACCCTGAGGGGAGAGGAGAGTCATTACTACCCTGAGGGGAGATGAGAGTCATTACTACCCTGAGGGGAGATGAGGGCCATTACTCCCCTGAGGGGAGATGAGAGTCATTACTACCCTGAGGGGAGATGAGGGCCATTACTACCCTGAGGGGAGAGGATCGTAATTACTACCCTGAGGGGAGAGGATCGTAATTACTACCCTGAGGGGAGAGGATGGTCATTACTACCTTGAGAGGAGATGAGAGTCATTAGGCAAGAAGAGGCCCCCCCCGATTCCCATCTCCATCCGAGGGGTGGATGTGGAGATGGTGGACTCATACAAGTTCCTTGGGGTACACCTGAACAATAAACTGGACTGGTCGGACAACACAGAGGCCCTCTACAGGAAGGGACAGAGCAGGCTGTTCTTCCTGAGGAGACTCAGGTCCTTCAATGTGTGCAACAAACTGCTGCAGTCCTTTTACCAGTCTGTTGTGGCCAGCATCCTCTTCTATGCTGTGGCATGCTGGGGAGGCTACATCAACTCAAGGGACACCAACAAGCTCAACAAGCTGGTGAGGAAGGCTAGCTCCGTGGTGGGAGTCGAGCTACCTAGACTTGAGGTGATGGTAGAGAGGGGGATGATAAGGAAGCTGGATGCCATCATGGAGAACCCCTACCACCCCCTCTACGACGAGCTAGTCAAGATGAGAAGCTCGTTCAGCCACAGACTCATCCCCCCCCGACACTCAACTAACCGCCTCGGACAGTCCTTCATACCAGCGGCCATCAGGCTCCACAACAGTGGGCAGCGACTAGCAGCCTCCAGGCCCCACAACAGGGGGCAGCGACAGCGACTGCTACCAGACATTGACCTGGGACTTATAGGAACCCAAGGGGGACAAAGTAGACTACCCTGGTACTTTGATTAATGTATACTCAGTAGATAGTAAATTATAACACTACCTCTTGCATACTGCACCTCATGTGACACTGTGAATAATGTGAATATTCCTCAGCTAGTCAGATAGTAAATTATATTGACCATATTGATCAAATTGTTTACACTGCCTGTGTTGTCTTTTACTACCTGTATACTGTGTTGTTTTACTACCTGTACCCCTCCCCCCCTCCCCCCCCATGCTGCTATGATGCCTGAATTTCCCCAAGGGGATCAATAAAGGAATATCTTATCTCTTATCTTATTACTACCCTGAGGGGAGATGAGAGTCATTACTACCCTGAGGGAAGAGGAGGGCCATTACTACCCTGAGGGGAGAGGAGAGTCATTACTACCCTGAGGGGAGATGAGTCATTACTACCCTGAGGGGAGATGAGAGTCATTACTACCCTGAGGGGAGAGGATAGTCATTACTACCCTGATGGGAGATTAGTCATTACTACCCTGAGGGGAGAGGAGAGTCATTACTACCCTGAGAGGAGATGAGAGTCATTACTACCCTGAGGGGAGATGAGGGCAATTACTACCCTGAGGGGAGAGGAGTCATTACTACCCTGAGAGGAGAGTCATTACTACCCTGAGGGGAGATGAGTCATTACTGCCCTGAGAGGAGAGTCATTACTACCCTTAGGGGAGATGAGGGCCATTACTACCCTGAGGGGAGAGGATCGTAATTACTACCCTGAGGGGAGATGAGAGTTATTACTACCCTGAGAGGAGATGAGAGTCATTACTACCCTGAGGGGAGATGAGTCATTACTACCCTGAGGGGAGATGAGTCATTACTACCCTGAGGGGAGATGAGTCATTACTACCCTGAGGGGAGATGAGTCATTACTACCCTGAAGGGAGATGAGTCATTACTACCCTGAGCGGAGAGGAGAGTCATTACTACCCTGAGGGGAGATGAGTCATTACTACCCTGAGGGGAGATGAGTCATTACTACCCTGAGAGGAGATGAGAGTCATTACTACCCTGAGGGGAGATGAATCATTACTACCCTGAGGGGAGATGAGAGTCATTACTACCCTGAGAGGAGATGAGAGTCATTACTACCCTGAGGGGAGATTAGTCATTACTACCCTGAGGGGAGATTAGTCATTACTACCCTGAGGGGAGAGGAGAGTCATTACTACCCTGAGGGGAGATGAGTCATTACTACCCTGAGGGGAGATGAGTCATTACTACCCTGAGGGGAGAGGAGTCATTACTACCCTGAGGGGAGATGAGTCATTACTACCCTGAGAGGAGAGTCATTACTACCCTGAGAGGAGATGAGAGTCATTACTACCCTGAGAGGAGAGTCATTACTACCCTGAGGGGAGATGAGAGTCATTACTACCCTGAGAGGAGAGTCATTACTACCCTGAGAGGAGATGAGAGTCATTACTACCCTGAGAGGAGAGTCATTACTACCCTGAGGGGAGATGATAGTCATTACTACCCTGGGGGGAGATGAGTCATTACTAGGGATGTCCGATATTATCGGCCTACCGATATTATCGGCCGATATTGGCATAAAAATGTATCGGAAAATATCGGTATCGGTTTAAATTTTTTTTTTTTTTTTTTTTACATTTATTTAACCTTTATTTACCCAGTCAAGCAAGTAAGAACAAATTATTATTTGATTTATTGTCAAAGTATGCATAATGTTGTGTTAATTACACAACAAGAGATATGTAATGTTAATTACCTGAAATTATTCAGTTTTGGGGGGGGGGGGGGGGGGGGGGGGAACCTTGCATATATCGGTATCGGTTGATATCGGTATTGGAAATTAAGAGTTGGACAATATCGGTATATCGGTATCGGTAAAAAAGCCAATATCGAGCATCCCTAGTCATTACCCTGAGGGGAGATGAGAGTCAAATACTAATTGCTCCTGATGAGCAGGTTGGCATGTTGCATGTTTGCATCTGCCATCGGTGTGCTATAGTCATTTGACACTGTGTTTCTTCCGGTCAAGATGCAAAAAATAGTAAGTTTTTCCATGCATACATTCCCGTGTTCAGTGCCGTCTGGGAGAAATGCGAGGCCCTGTGCAAGATTTAAACGCGAGGCTGTTTTTTAAAGCAGATTACATACTACAGACCTTTACAACTGGTAGTACAATTCCTTGTCAGACAGGAGAATGAGGTTATACAAATCCATTAAAATCCAACAAACATTTCAGGAGCTGTCATTTCACACAGATAGCCACGCTAGCTTCCTAGTTCCTCATCTCCTCAGCAAGCAGCTAGCAGTGGTAGCACTCAGTTGGCTAGCAGAGCCACTTAGCCAGTTAGCTCAAACTAGCAACATTAGCACCAGTGAAATTCGGCGATTCCACAGAAAACAGTCTTTCAGTCAACACAGCGTTTTCACTTTCCTAGCAGCTAGCAGTGTTAGCACTCAGTTGGCTAGCAGAGCCACTTAGCCAGTTAGCTCAAACTAGCAACATTAGCACCAGTGAAATTCGGCGATTCCACAGAAAACAGTAATTCAGTCAACACAGCGTTTTCACTTTCCTAGCAGCTAGCAGTGTTAGCACTCAGTTGGCTAGCAGAGCCACTTAGCCAGTTAGCACAAACTAGCAACATTAGCACCAGTGAAATCAGTAATTCAGTCAACACAGCGTTTTCACTTTCCTTTAGTTGACTGCGTCCTCCCTCCGATGTACAGCGTTGTGTGTATCTCCCTCCGTCTTTACTCTAGTCTTGGCACCACCTCGACGTTGGTTCGAATGGATATCCCGGCCACGCCGCGGGTACTTTTGTGTCCCTCCCCAACTGAACGTTCTAACATGCCAACATTAGCAGGGTTGCTTGTTTTCAGGTGTAGAGTCCCTGGGCTGGGCTAGATGTTTAAGCCAGAAAAGAAACTGGCCATCCTCATATTCACTGCTCTGCTGGTGCTGGGCAGCCCTGCTGCTGCTAGTGCTAGCGTCATCAATTGCTAGCTTCTTTCCACCGCGAGGCCCTGCTGCTTCTGTGTTTTTTGTAATACATTTTTCAAACGAACCTTTTAACGAATTATTGAACACTTCTTTTTTCTTTGTATGCTTTCGTTGTAAATTCCCGGAGCAAAATTTGTCCTTTATCGCGTTCTCTAGTCGACATTGTGTTTTTTTACAACACTCTCTCTCTGACTCAGTCTCCGACTCCACCTTAGTACCACACACACCTGGCTGTGAGCTGTGAGACAGTCCACGTGCCAGCGCTGGCTGCTTTTTATATGCGCAGCGCGCAGATAGGTGACGGTGAGTGACAGACACACACTGCCTGTCGCAGGCATAGTGAGAGGGCAGGCCAGCCGGTCTAATGTGAAATATATATATAATAACTGCATGATGGATGGATGTAAGTCACATTAGACACCTGTAAGCAAAACTAGATTTTCGGTCTGTGATGGAAAGTGATTGTTTTCCCTTCCCGCGAGGCCCCTAGCGAAGCGCGAGGCCCCGTGCAATTGCACTGCTTGCACGCCCCTAGTGGCGGCCCTGCCCGTGTTATACCGTGGTGAATATAAGTATGGTTTTACAGCGGTATGGGGTCATTCCTGAAAGGCTGCTTAATAGCCATATAGATCAATTCTACTATTTGCGTTGGCGTTGCTATTTACACGCTAGTATTCCTGAATAAAATTTATACAGTAGGTATTATGTTTCATCATGAATGCATGAAAGGCGGGGGTGGGGGGGGTCGTTTCTGATTATTGATGACCAGTAACGGCATTAGTATTGAACGCTGATCAGCTGGATCGGTTTGAAAACCTTGCACAATCGAGCCAGAATTTACGTCAGATGATCCTTACCTTTGATTGGGAGTATTCCAAAAATAATATTCCAATTGTTTGATCGCCATCTGGTACATCCAATGTCGATTTGGTCCACGGCATAACCAACCACAGCATATGCATCGGATGTCCCGTAGACGTTTGGATGCAACCGATTGAACCTCTGGCCTTGCCGTCTACTGAAGATTTGCGCCCGGAGACCTTTGCAGTGTAACACAGGGTCTGGCACAGGGTTTACTGCAGCTTGATGCCGCCACCTGGGAGAATCTGGCAGGTACTGCACCTTCGGACTCCCAATATGCCTTTTCCAGCCAAAATACAGCTCTGTGACAGTGAATCGGATATTACGAACCAAACACGTAATATTACGTGGATGGCACTGATTGAGTTAACAGTTCTCAAGTTCTGCCACCGTTAATTCTCCAGCTGCTGGTAGCAGTCCATGTCCCTGGTTGTGGAGCCTGATGGCTACGGGCACGAAGGACTGGCCAAGGCGGTTTGTGGTGTGTCTTGGCTAGCTTCTCATAGAGGGGGTGGGAGGGTTTCTCCAGGATAGTGGTCAGCTTCCTTCTCATCCTCCTCTCTGCCACCACCTCTAGTTTGACCAGTTTGACTTCCACTACAGAGCTAGCCTTCCTCACTAGCTTGTTCAGTTTGTTAGTGTCTCTTGAGTTGATGTTACCCCCTCCCAGCATACCACAGCGAAGAAGAGGATGCTGGCTACTACAGACTGGTAAAACGACTGCAGCAGCCTGTTACATATGTTCAAGGACCTGAGTCTCCTCAGGAAGAACAACTTGCTCTGTCCCTTCCTGTAGGGACCGACCAGAGCAGTTTATTGTTCTGGTGTACTCCAAGGAACTTCCTCCACCATCTTCGTCCACCATCTCCACCTCCTCCCCTCAGATAGTGATGGGAGTTGGGGACCTCTTCTTGCCTCTCCGGTAGTCCACCACCTGCTCCTTGGTCTTGCTGGTTGTGGAGGTGGTTGTTGTGGCACCACCCTACGAAGCTCTCCACCAGGGCTCTTTACTCTGCTCGTTGTTGTCCATAATGTAACTGATGATGGAGGAGTCAGGATGATCGAGTGAGTTCATGTTCTTGGGTAGTGTGTTGTCAGGATGACTTGAGTGAGTTCATGTTCCTGGGTGGTGTGTTGTCAGGATGACTTGAGTGAGTTCATGTTCCTGGGTGGTGTGTTGTCAGGATGACTTGAGTGAGTTCATGTTCCTGGGTGGTGTGTTGTCAGGACTACCAAATTGGAGTTGGAATCACCTCCATTCAGATGAATGTTGGGAACGTCAAAGACACTGACCGCAGAAGCTTCGACCTTACAACACCCTACCGCACCTTCAGGTAAGACACACACACACACACACACACACACACACACACACACACACACACACACACACACACACACACACACACACACACACACACACACACACACACACACACACACACACACACACACACACATTTAGAATCTTTATTTATGTCCACATAAAGACAATGTTTAAAGGACACAAATATTATCAGTGCACTTGTACATTGTGGATTATTCTGATACAGTCGTGCCCAAATTGACAATGGCAACCAAAGTTACACACACGCATGGATTCCACAAGTACATGTTGCACATTACTACGTTAACGGCGGCAGTTACGACGGGTGTTTGCTCAGGTGTTAAGAATGGTGCGCTCCAGCATTCAGCTGCGACCTGCTGCCACCAGTGTCACACACACACACACACACCACACACCACACACACACACACACACACACACACACACATACACACATGTTTGTCTGCATGTGTGATAGTCAATATGAAGTCCTTGTATGTTCAAATAGTTAACTTCTTAAGGAATTGAGACCATCCCCGAAATATCTTGAAACAAGTGAAACTATTGTCTAATAACTCCATTTGTGTCAAGATAATGATATATAACTGATATATTGTTATTAAGATACTCAGTAGCAGATATATTGTTATTAAGAAACCCAGTGGTAGATATATTGTTATTAATAGACTCAGTAGCACATATATATATATTTTTAACAAATGTTTTTTATTTTCCCTTTTTTAACACAAAACTAGACAAACAATACATTAATAGTAGAAATCTATGATAAATCACAGGACAATGACCGACATAATAATAACAATAATGACAGTCCAGTAATTAAATCAAAATAAATGTAGATTGAAAGACATAAAAATAATAAATACAATACAATACAATACATATGCTCTTGCTCGCTCTTCATCACTCTTTCCTTCCCATTCCCTCTCCCCCACCCCCCCCCCCCCCCCTCAGGACCCCCTTTTGGACTATACATCCACTATTTCATTTAACATCAGGGATTACAAGTTCATATGCTACCCTTTATCTTCTCCACCACATCTAACCAGATTGCTATGCTGGCTTCATTAACACCTAAAATTCTTGCGGTAGATATCTCTAGATAAATCACATCGAGATAGGCAAAAACCCACACCTTCCGGCACATTTTATCCGGTTGAATCCAGCGTGATGCTATCAACTTTTTGGCAGCCGTAAGACCGGACAAAATTAGTCTCTTTACATGTACAGAGGTTGATAACTGAGAAACATCATTCAACAACAATACAGAAGGCAGTACAGGTATGGTCAGAGATAAGAATTCTGATAATTGAGTGGTTACTTCTTCCCAGAATATCTTAACAGGAGGGTATTCCCAATACATATGCATAAATGTACCAATATCACAGTTTAAACACAAGGAGCATCGAGGGTCTTGTCTGAGCCCCATTAGGTGCAAACGTCTAGGAGTCAGGTAAATCCTATGAATAAAATTAAGATTAATCTGTTGATGATCCGGGTTGCGTGACGACAGCCGAACGTTTGCCCAGACTTCATCCCAATCAAAATCTACTTCCAAGTTTGGGATATCCTTCCTCCAAACTGAGTCTAGGGGAAGGACATCATATGAGGACGTAAGTAAGTGACAATAAAAGTCAGAGACGAAGCCTCTCGATGTCTCCTTTTCATAAAGGAATTTGTGATATCTGTGGTGCTCAAGTGGAATCTTTAATGGGACTCCGTGAGCCTTTAAAGCTGCTCTTAATTGTAGATAGAAAATATGAGTGGAGCTGGTGAGGTTAAATTTGTTAGATATATCATGATAGCTGCAGAGTCCCCGGTCGTCGAAGATATCCCCCAAGTATGTATGCCCTTCTTTTCCCATTTAGGAAATCTGATGGGTTGTTGTGCAATAAGGAGTAAATTGTTATTAAATAGGGGAGAATGACATTTATGGTGGTTAGTACACTTTTTCTGTGTGTCACGCCATATCCGGATAACATGTGTAATAAGAGGGCCACATTTCAAGTTGCATTGCTTAATTGATAAGTTGGTGTATACTATATCCTGCAGTCTATGTGGTGCCACTATGTTCTCCTCTAATGGTCTCCAGGATACAGATGCTTGAGAATCGGCAACATCGAGCTGAAGAAGTTCATTCTGGGTAAAACATCCATCTTAACTATTGATGCTCGGGCCTGTACTGAGTTTTTTAGTTTTGACCACCTGCCGAAGTCATTAGTGCTCCTATCTAGGAATCCGGAATAATTATATTTCACCGTTTGGCATATAGTGGGGGATATTTCAACTCCAAGACATCTAAAGTGTTCTACCATTGGTATATTTGCTGGGAGGGAGGTAGCCTTCGCAGTCACATTGAGTGGAAGGAAGGCCGATTTTGGCCAGTTTATCTTAAATCCCGATAGATTGCCAAAATCATCTATTACTTTGAGAAGATGAGGTAGGGAGGTGGTAGGGTTTTGCATGAACAATATTACATCATCCGCATATAAGCTAATATGATGCTGTGTGCCCTTAATTGAGATCGGCTCTATGGACTGGGATTGTCTTATGTACTGTGCCAAAGGCTCTAGGGATAGAGCAAATAGTCCTGGACTAAGAGGACAACCCTGTCTGGATGAGCGTGACACAGGGAAGTGTGGGGAGATGAATTGACCTGTTAAAATCATGGCAGATGGATCTGTGTATAGTACTTTGATCATATTAATGAAGCCATCTCCTAACCCCATCCTTCCAAGTACTTCCCATAAATAAGACCATTCCAACCTGTCAAAGGCCTTCATCGCATCTAAGGATAATACAGCTGTAGGAGGCGCGGCATCCTTGCTGGAATCTATCACATGCAGTAACCGTCTAATATTATCTGTGATCAGGCGGCCTCTTATGAAGCCTGTCTGATCAGGGTGAAGTAAAGATGTCATATGCTTTTGAAGTCGGGATGGCTAGTACCTTACCGTACAGCTTGAGATCGGTTCAGAGGAGGCTTAAGGGTCTATAACTACCGCATTCGGTGGGGTCTTTGTCTTTTTTAAGGAGGACAGATATGAGTGCCATATTGACATCCCTGGAGAAGTTCCCCTCTTTGATTGAGTATAAAATCATATCAAGTAATAGGGGTCCAATTACATCCCAACATGAAAGGTACAGTTCTGGTGGAATGCCATCCCAACCAGGGGCCTTACCACTTTGCAATTCAGATATAGCCTCCCTAAGTTCCTCTAGTGTAATAGGTGCATCTAACCGTTTAGCGTCTTCCTCTGAAAGTTTAGGTAAGTTAATTTGATCAAGAAATGTATCCAGTTTATTATGATCGAAAATCACTTCTGACTTGTACAGGTTGGAGTAAAACGTACTGAAAGTCTTGTTGATTTTTTTGGGGTCTGTAATAACAAGTCCTTGTTGGTCCTTAATAGCAGGGATATCAGCAAATTGCTCATTGGATCGTATCTTCATAGCTAGTAGATGACTCGGTTTAGAGCCATGAAAGTAATAATGTTGTCTTGTTCTGCGTATTTGAAATTCAGATTGTTGTATTAAGATGGAGTTAATCTCCTTTTTTAACATTTTAATTTGAGACTCCAGTTGACACAAGTAGTTGCGTTGTAAAGAGGAGAACAACGAAGAGTGAAGCATTTCCAGCTCTACCAATTTGGATTGACGTTTCTTGCGGAGGTTGGAGGCAAAGACAGTAGTGTTTTCCTTGATAAAACCCTTTACCGATATCCATAACATTCTGGGGTCTTGTATCGAACACGCATTAATCTGCAGGAATTAATTTAGTTTATTTTTGAATTGTAGATTGAATTCAATGTTTTTCAATAGTGCCGAGTTAAAACGCCATCTTGGGGCTCGGGATGTCATTCTACTGAATGAGCCCTTTAGGAGTAAATAGTTGTGATCTGACAGTGCAATGGGTCCCAATTCAACGTCAAAGCTATCAAATACTCTAGGGGATGCAAAAACATAATCTATTCTAGAAAATGTCTTGTGTCTTGCTGAGAAAAAGGAGTACTCTCGGGCCGTTGGGTTGAGTGATCGCCACAGATCCTTTACACCTGTATCCTTGGCCCAAGCCTGTAGTGCTTTCGAGGCCTGTTTCTGGTCAGAGGATGTGGTGAGACTAGATTTATCAATCGAGGGATCCCAGATGGCATTAAAATCCGCACCAATTATAAATGAATACCTAGGGAGATCTAACATCGCTCTAGTGAGTGAAGCCTAGAAGTTAGCGTCGTAAAGATTAGGGGCGTAAGCCGCTACCAAAGCGATTTTCCTGTTACAGTAATCTATTTTAGCAATAGTTACTCGGCCATCTGCATCAGACCATACGTCCAACAATTTAATATTCAACTTACGTTTCACTACTATCGCTACACCACGGGATTTAGTGCCAAAAGATGAGTAGCTTATGTTTTGATATATTTTATCCGCCAGCTTTACATTGTCAGCCAATAAAAGGTGCGTTTCACTTAAAAGAGCCACATCAACCTGTTGTCTTTTCATCCATGTAAGCACGCTTTTGCGTTTATGTTGTATGTTGAGACCCGCTGTATTCCAAATCAAGATATTTAAATTAGCCATAGTCTAAACAGGTTGCAGTATTCCTGTGTGTAATTCGTCTGGAGTAGCAATTCATAATAGATATATATCCAACTGTTAAGGTCCTGTTGAGAGCCGAGCTTGAGCATGAGAACAAACATATAAAATACACATACATATAATCCCCTATTCCCACTTCCCTCCCTCCCTTTAAAGTACACAACCAGTATACCTGTCTATCTGTATGTTGTGTGTGTCATATGATGAATTGAAAATGGAGGACCCTGATGGAAACAAGACGAAAGTCTTTCTCAGGTCTGCATCCTCTTAACAATTGTATGTATTGAGCTGTACTGTACCCATTCTGCAATCTGTTAATAAACTTTTCAATCGATCAATCAATCATACCCATATCGAGCAATTCATCATTAACTCCCCTATGCAACTTGCCATAGGGTCTAAAACTATCAATTCTACCATTAGTAGAATGTCATCAGTGGCTTGGCCACTCTCCCGTTAAATAAAAAGGAGATATAAAAATAAAAGATCCCTCAAAGATTAGAGTACATTCACTTAAACCTTATACGAACTTGGATAAGTTAAAACACACAGAAGAAATAGAAAAGAAAGGCATTGGAACTAAATAAGAAAAACCTCAGAGTAGAGTACATTAACTTAAATCTTAAAAGAACTTGGCTAAGTTTAAACACCTAGAAGAAAATAGAAAGGAAAGGCAGTGGAGCTATTGCAAAATAAAATAAAAAGGTTTAAATACGTATATGCAGTACGTCCCCCAGGCCAGGGGTGGGCGATGTTCTGCTGTGAAGACTGTTGTTTCCTCCGGAGGTGACCTAAGCCGTGTGTATAGTCACAGAACGCATGTTAAAGTTCTAGAATATTCTATATCATTTTAATAAAAGTGCCATTAGTCCAATGTATCAGGAGAGGGCGCTGTGCGGTAGCCTGATATTCTAGTATCTTCTGCAACGTTCCATTATGTTTGGTCGACGTCTCCAAAATGACAACAGGAAAGTGCTCGAAATGTCAATAGATCTCGAAGTCATATGCAAATGCACACACATGGGGAAAACATCAAAATAATAAAAAAAAAAGGAATCTCCGGAGGTCCCAGTCAGGCTCAACACAATGACTTGCAAAAAAATCATATATCACTCAACAGAGCTAACTTAATCTACCCAGCCCAGATGTAGCGAACCATTAAAATAAAGTATTCTAGACTATATCCAGCGTCACATAGTTAATCTATTTATGAATCAAGGTTATCAAAATTGATATGACGCCGTTTGGTGTTTAAGCCATAACGAAGTGTTCAGAAAAAAAAGCAGTATACTATAGCTTATCCTCCCCGCTTGGAAGAGGTGTCCTTATGGTTCTTCAAGTAGGTTTCAGCTTCGTCAGGCGAGGAGAGATAAATCCTCACATCGTCTTAGACGATGGACAGCTTCGCAGGATACCAAAGTGTAGGTCTGAGACCAAGCCCATAGAGTAGGGACATCACGGTCTTTTAACGGGCTCGTTGAGCCACAACTTCGGGGCAATAATCTTCATAGAAATAGACTGGTTGCCCTTTGTATTTCAGATTACCTTTCTTCTTCTGTGCCTCTCGAATAATTATTTCTTTTATTCCAATTTGACGTAGACTAGCAATAACTACTCTCGGTTTGTTGTTGTTTCGGACCCCAATTCTGTAACATTGATCCACTTCAGGTGACGTAGAGAGGATATCCGAACCCAGAATTTCAACTAACACTTCTGCAAACGAGACATTGGGTTGTCCGCAGCTCACTGATTCCTCTAGACCTACTATTCGAATATTAGGTCTGCGGGATCGGTATTCGAGGTCGAGTATCTTAGCCATTAGCTTCTCGTTGGTTCCTTCTATGGAGACCTCTGCCAGTGGGTCTTGGACTTCCTGACTGGCAGACCCCAGGTGGTGAGAGCAGGCAACTGCACCTCCTCATCCATCACCCTCAACATAGGGGCCCCCCAGGGCTGTGTTCTGAGTCCCCTCCTCTACTCCCTGTACACACACGACTGTGTGGCTCAGCGGAGTAGCAATACAATCATCAAATTTGCTGACGACACAGTGGTGGTAGGGCTGGGCGATATGACGATATTATATAAATATCGGGTACAGTTCATTAACGATACACTTTTTCAACGTATCGTGGATATCGTGATGTTTTGCCCAAGAGGATTGTGTTGCGTCAATCTGTCCACACGTTACTCGTTCATATCTCAGCCTGTGCTGAGATATGCCCATTCCGCGGTCTGTTAATAAAGTTTTCAATCAGACAGATGTATGGAAAGGCTTTTATTATAACATTCGTTGTAGTAAAATCATTATGCCTCATTTAGCATCCTGTGAAGCACTGGTCTCCTACTCGACGGCCGCGGGGAGCTAACGTTAGTAGCTTTGTTGATGTTCAGTGTTCACTTCAGCACACGGGACATTCAGGAAGTCATAACGCTTGCCGATTGGTGCTAAGAACAGCAGGGCGGGTGCAAGCGGTGTGACGTCATTGGCAGACTCGACTGTCAATCAAAATGATTATGTTTCCGTCAGAATGAATGAATGAAAACTGTATTAAAAGGTTGCAGAATGGGTACAATACAGTACAGGAGGATGAAGACCAGAAAAAGACTTTCGGCTTTTTTACATAAGGGTCCTCCATTTTCAATTCATCAAAACATTTAGAGACATACATATATACAGTAGTTTCATAAAAATGCTAAAATGCTATTTATTGATTGATTGATTTAAAACTTTAACATATTGCAGAATGGGTACAGTACAGCTCAATACATACAATTGTTAAGGGGATGCAGACCAGAGAAAGACTTTAGTCTTGTTTACATCAGGGTCCCCCATTTTCAATTCATCATATTTCATATCTAAATCATATAATATCTCATATGCAATATATAATCTAATAATCTAAATCTAATATAAAAATGCTAAATGCATGGGTATTTTATTTTGTCTTTAATGTTAGCTTGCAAACTCAAATACTGTCTTGGTAAGCCTCATAATGAATTGTTTGGGGTAAAAAAGAAAAACATCGTGATGTGTATCGTGTATCGCCGAAAGGTCAGAAAATATCGTGATATCATATTTAGGCCATATCGCCCAGCCCTAAGTGGTGGTGGGCCTGATCTCTGCCAACGACGAGAGGGCCTACCTGGAAGAGGTCAAGGTCCTGGCGGGATGGTGCCAGGAAAACAGCCTCTCCCTGAACGTCAGCAAAACAAAGGAGATGATTGTGGACTTCAGGAGGTCGGGGGTCAAGGACTACAGCCCCCTCAGCATCGACGGGGCACCGGTTGAGAGAGTCAACAGCTTTAAGTACCTCGGAGCCTACATATCCGAGGACTTGACATGGACCACACACATTGACAGTGTTGTGAAGAAGGCACGACAACGCCTCTACTTCCTCAGGCGCCTAAGGAAGTTCCAAGTCAGTCAGAAGATCCTTAAGAACTTCTACTCATGTACAATAGAGAGCATCTTGACCGGCAACATCACCTCCTGGTTTGGGAATAGCACTGCACAAGACCGAAGCAGACTACAAAGAGTGACACGTTCAGCCGAACGCACAATTGGAGGGGGGCTCCCCACCCTCCAGAACATTTACAACAAGCGTTGCAAGGGCAAGGCTAAGAGAATCATTAAAGACTCCAGTCACCCGAACAACTGCCTCTTTGAACTGCTGCGGTCAGGCAAGCGATACCGGAGTCTCAAGGCGAGCACAGAAAGACTCAGAAGAAGCTTCTATCCCCAGGCCATCAGGCTGCTAAACGAACAATGAACACTACACAACAACAACCACCAAACGCACATAGCACACACATCCACACGCACACACTCACTTTAAACAAACACACTGTAGCACCCACTCCACACACTTTATAGCACACACCCACTTTAAACAAACACACTGTAGCACCCACTCCCCACACTTTATATTTATTGATGAAGGATTGCACTACAACTCGTACACCTTACTGTAAATTGTACCTAAATTGTACCTCATCCCATTTCTGCTTTGCACTATATAGTACTGTACATTAGTACACTGCATAGTATTGTATATTATTATATGGTAACTCAGAACATTGTACATATGTCTATACCGAACACTGTGACCTCATTTTCTTCTTCTAAATTACATGCACTATGTTATTTGATACTATCTTGTCTAGCAGTCTCTGGAGCGTAACAGTAAGAAGCATTTTGTATGAAAGTATTCTGTACTTCTGTATGACAACTATTAAAGAAACTTGAAACTTGAACTTGAACTTGAAACTTGGTTCCTTCTATCTCCACGAATCTATATTTGTGTTCATTCAAGCAGGATTCCACTACTTCTATACGTTCGGTATGTTCACCAATCGATTCCCATAGCTTCACGATTTTGGATTCTATAGATTCTTTGATAGCGTCAACCTTGTCGGATAGGGAGGATCAACTTTCAGTTAAGTTCTTCTCCATTATCTTAGCTTGAAGCCGGGACCCTTCTATCAGCGTAGCAAGATACTCCGTGTCGGTTGAACCGTCGTCTCTCTTTGACTCGTTTTCTTTTTTCTTCATCGGTGCCATCGTGGTTCTTTCAGTCAATATAGTTAGTTGGAAACCTCAGGTGAAATATACGTACAGGTTTAAACGCATTGGGGTTATAAAAAGAGGCTTTTAAAGGCAAAATATTAATAACAGGAGCAGAGCTGCTAACCACAGCGACTACTCCATACTCGAACCGGAACCGGAAGTTCTCAGTAGCACATATATTGTTATTAACCCCTTAAGCCCGATCGGCCCGTTACCGGATTGAGATTTATTTCACGTCATACATAGATCAATACAGTCCGTATTAATTAATGTTTCATTTCTTTTTCAAATGTAGCCAAGAGTAAATACCCTAACCATATCAAAACAGCAGTCAAAGTGTATATTTTCAGCACTACGTTTGTTTACCAAAGATTTTTTAGACGTGAGGAAATGACGCCGTCATGAAATTGTTGTAGTCCTAAGAAAGAGGAGACCCAGGGCTTTCGATGGACGTCGACATTTTATAAAACTACACTACCCAGCTCACACCAGCCGCTGTCAAATCTGCAGCCGGCTGACGTGAATGAAAAATATTGATGTTATTTTCGTGATTATATCTGAACAAACCTGAATGTTATTGCCATAAAATACAATGTATATTGTTTCTTTACCTTTCTGTGAACGTCTACAAAAAAAAAACGAGTCGCAATCTGGTGAAAAATGCCGGAGCTATTTAATATAATATTACATTATATTATATATATATAATATTATATTACATACAAAAGTAACTGTACTTACAGTAGATTTCATTCACCTTTGTCTTTGCTGCTCTGTAACGGGCGCCTGGTGGTACTAAATCCAGATCTAACTCTGCCATTGGAAACATCTGCCATAGATGTATGACTTAATAAGGTCATTTATAGGCCTGATATTCGACATTCTATATTCATATTTCAAATTGCATGTGTCCGGATGGCAAGATTCTGTACCGTAACCCCCTGTAAATCATCTGCCCTTTATTCATTTGCTTAGATTCCTTGTACACTTGATCTCAAGAAGGTGCTGAATGAACTCAGTGGCAATCTTTCACGTCTGGTCAATGTTAGCATGGTGTTATTCACCGTCAAATATCGCAACAAATTTAAATAATAATAATAATAATAATTTATATTCTTCTTTGGTTCATTACAATTTACTCAAGCATAGTAACAGACACAATATTTCTGACACTGGGAAAACATTCCCTGAGGTCCATAGATGTCCCTAGATACCAAGAACATGCAAATGGACCTTGTAGAAGTGGAGCAATCTTCCATTTACTTGGGTATGTACTTTTAGGCAAATTTTTTGAAAATATGGCTAGTGATTAAGAGGTTAAGACAGTAGCAGATATATTGTTATTAATAAACTCGTTAGCAGATATATTGTTATTAAGACAGTAGCAGATATATTGTATATTGTATTGTTATTAATAAACTCAGTAGCAGATATACATGTATTGTTATTACGACAGTAGCAGATACAAGCACCCAGCCTTAAATCTGCCACAATTATCCCAGTACCCAAGAAAGCTGCCACAGACGGCCTCAACGACTACCGCCCAGTAGCACTCACACCTGTCATCATGAAGTGCTTCGAGAGGCTGGTCCTACACCACATCAAGGCCTGCCTCCCCCCACCATAGACTCACACCAGTTTGCCTACCGGGCAAACCGATCTACAGACGATGCTAGCTATAGCTCTCCACTCTGCGCTGAGCCTCCTGGAACACCGGGGGAGCTATGTCAGAATGCTCTTGATTGACTATAGCTCAGCCTTTAACACAATCATCCCAGACATCCTGGTCACCAAACAGCTGGATCTAGGCCTCCCCACACCCACCTGCTCCTGGATTAAGGACTTTCTGACCAACCGACCCCAGACAGTGAAATTTGGCCCCCACCTCTCCTCCTCCCGCACACTCAGCACCGGCTCTCCCCAGGGCTGTGTGCTGAGCCCCTTGCTGTACTCCCTCTACACCCATGACTGTAGTCCAGCCCACCCGGAGAACATCATCGTCAAATTTGCTGACGACACAACGGTGGTTGGTCTTATTGCAGGGGGGGATGAGTCTGCATACAGAGATGAGGTCTTGAAACTAACATCGTGGTGTTCGGTGAATAACCTAGCACTGAACACCACAAAAACCAAGTAACTCATCTTTGACTTCAGGAAGAACAGTGCAGACCCCACCCCCCTCAGCATCAACGGTGAGGATGTGGAGAGAGTCAGCTCCTTCAAGTTCCTTGGTACCATTATATCTGCTGACCTCTCCTGGACCGCAAATACAACCACGATCATCAAGAAGGCCCAGCAGAGACTTCACTTCCTGAGGGTGCTGAGGAAGAACAGACTGGAGGAGCAGCTGATGGTGAACTTCTATCACTCTGCTGTTGAGAGCCTGCTGACATACTGCATAATAGTGTGGTACGCCAGCTGCACTGAAGCAGACAGAAAGGCGATTCAGAGGGTCATAAACTCGGCACAGAGAATCATCGGCTGCCCCCTCCCCTCCCTGAACGACTTACACAACTCCCGCTGCCTCAACAGAGCAAAACACATTACAAAGCTCACACCCTGGCTTCCACCTGGTCGACCTGTTGCCATCAGGCAGGCGTTACAGGTGCATCGGAGCCAGAACAAACAGGCTCAGAGACAGTTTCTTCCCCAGAGCCATCACCACCCTGAACTCTAACATGCACTAATAATTCACCTTTCCCCCTCCTCCCACACTGTGCAACAACAAGATACAAGATACAAGATACTTTAATGCCACACAACTATGGTTGGTGGTAATGGTTTGCGGTACAGCATGTTATTTAAGCACTGGGACATCAACATGGAACATCAAGCTGTTTGTGAAGCACGTGTGTCTGGTTGAAATTGACCTGAGTGCATGCGCTGGAATAAGTGGTGTGCTGGGTGGGAGGGATCGTTGACTATTTTACCAGAGCGGGTGACTGTGCGTGAGGTGTAGATGGAGTCCAGAGAGGGGAGGGCGCAGCCAATTATTTTGGAGGCTGTCTTGTTGATGTGTTGGAGTTTGTGTTTGGTGTGTTTGTCAGTGGAACCGTACCAGACTGTGAGGATGAGGTGAGGATGCTTGGATTATGGCGGTGTAGAATTGGACCAGCAGGCGTTGTTGGACTCTATACTTCCTCAGTTGCCTGAGGAAGTACAGGCGCTGCTGGGCCTTTTTGATGATGGCAGTGGTGTTAATGTCCCATTTGATTGTATTGCTGATGTGGGTGCCGAGGAACTTGAATGATTCAGTTAGGGTTATGGGTTGGTCTGAGATGGTTATTGGGAGTATGGGTGTTTTTTTTAAGACCTGAAATCTATGGCAATTTCCATGGTTTTGGAGGTGTTGAGCAGGAGGTTGTTGGTTGAGCACCACCTCACTGCTCTGTCCACCTCCTGCCGGTAAATGGACTCATCATTGTTGGAGATGAGGCCCAGGATGCGTGAATGCTTTCCCCAAGGCAGTTGTCCTTCCACGTTCGGTTTACGCGGCCTGATTGGCCACTGACGCTTCTCTCAACGCCCAATCGCGTTACTCCGAACGCTCGCTCCTAACTTTCAGAACTTCTCTCAGTTCCACAAGTCCATCATATCAGCTACCTACCTGCATCAATATACTACTATCAACTAACTCGCTACCGCCGTGCATCAATATACTAACTAACTAGCACATCAATGCACTAACTACTACCGCTGTGCATCGCTATACTGCTACCGCTGTGCATCAATATACTAACTATCACATCAATGCACTAACTACTACCGCCGTGCATCGCTATACTAACTATTGATGTGATGCCGATTGATATGAATAGCGCGTTACATTAGATGAAAACACTACGTTATTTATATTGATGTGATGCCGATTGATAGGAAGAGATGAAAACACTACGTTATTTATATTGATGTGATGCCGATTGATATGAAGAGATGAAAACACTACGTTATTTATATTGATGTGATGCCGATTGATATGAAGAGATGAAAACACTACGTTATTTATATTGATGTGATGCCGATTGATATGAAGAGATGAAAACACGACGTTATTTATATTGATGTGATGCCGATTGATATGAATAACGCGTTACGTTAATATCTGAGATGAAAACACTACGTTATTTATATTGATGTGATGCCGATTGATATGAAGAGATGAAAACACTACGTTATTTATATTGATGTGATGCCGATTGATATGAATAGCGCGTTACGTTAATAATATTGATGTGATGTCGATTGATATGAATAGCGCGTTATACGAGGAAATGGGCGAGGACTTGGGCTGTGGAACTGAAAGCTAGGCGCAACGCGATTGGGCGCTGAGAGGCCAATCAGGGCGCGCAAACCGAACGCGGAAGGACAACTGCCTTGGGTAAAGTATTCACGCGCCCAGGATGGTGGTGTCGACGGCGTACTTGAAGGCCTTGACTGAACTGTCTAGGGGGGTGAACTGGTTGGTGTAGAGGGAGAAGAGCCAACATCCTGATGTGCAATATCCACAGTGCAATACCCACCCACTACCATCTGACACTGTGATTGTTATTTGTGTATTGCTATTCTGTATATTGTTGTTATTTTGTATATTGTACAGGACTGTAACATTGTCTTATTGTATAGCATTTAATGTTTCTGTATAGGATTTTATGTTTCTCTTTTATTACTTGTGATTTTATTACAGCACCTTAAGCCTGAGTCCCAAATCTCGTTGTATGCAAATATAATGACAATGAAGTACAATCTAATCTAATCTAATATATTGTTATTAATAGATTCAGTAGCAGATATTGTTATTAATACACTCACAGTTTGTTTCTTTGTGTGTGTGTGTGTGAGAGAGAGAGAGAGAGAGGGAGAGAGATGCGAAGAGGAAGGTCAGAGACACGAGGGGTTGAGTCAAACGGCTCAGAGGACACACAGCTGTGCATGTGTTTGTGTATGTACGCATCTTTGTTTGTGTGTGTGTGCAATTGACAAGCTTAGTAAGTATTTCCCCCCTACTTTTCAAATGTATGTTTATACTGTATGTTAAGTTTATATATTTTTATGTCAAGTTTATATATGTTCATATGTCAAACTTATTATGTTTATATCAAGCTTATATGTTTATGTCAGGCTTATATATGTTCATATGTCAAGAGTATATGTTTTATGTTAGTTTTCATTAGTTCCAGTATTTATAATATGGATGGTATTTGTCAGGGGAAATATTTAAGAGATTCAGTAATGTGCAATACAAACACATCACTTTATGAAGGCAAAGTGAAGTCGTACAGTACACAATATAGTTTCAGTAAATTCTTAAATTTTTTATTTCAGTTAACTAGAATGTACACTGGGTAATACATTTTTAGCGCTGCTAGCGAGATAAGAATGGTGGTAGCTGGTTACAGGGATGCTATAGGCCTACAATATAGAAGCTGCTAACTTAGCATAAAAGGCTCTTAATAAATGCTATCAGAGCTCTTCAGAGCGCATTCAGATCAAGCAGCCAATGAGCCATTGTTAACTGGTTAGACTTGATACTGTAGCTAACGCTAAGTTAGCAGCTGTTATAAGGATAGCATCCATGCAGCACCTATGTTGTTATTCCAACCACTCATAAATCCCTCTGGTATTTTGTATTATGTGTGGCAGCTAATGCTAGCTCTTTAACCAGTTTGCTTGTTTGAATAACTCCATGACCAGAATTCACTCTCTGAGCCATTGAGACAGCTTTGACGCTGCTTTTACTCTGCCAAGATAATGTTCTACTCATATATATGTCGCTCATGTCAGATTGCAGCAGCAGATATCACAATTTGTTTAGGTGATAAATTAAATAACTGGGTCTGAAGTTGTGTGTTAAAGCACGGTCAGTTGTCACTTTTTGTTTATGTTTAGCAGGTGATTATTTTTCAAACACTACTTAATCCACTCCTCCAGGTGGTGCTACTACAGAGGTCTAGCAGTTATTGAATGTTAACGCTACCCTCACTAGCTGGCTAGCTTATTTTTCCAGATGCAGAGTGATACTGAAATGTTCAAAGTGATTAGAAGTTGTATCCATGGTATATGGTTCATATATGAACCAATCAGATTGCTTTATTTGAGCTACAGATTTGATAAATGTGTATATGTCGAGCTTATATATAAGTTGTGCGTCACATGCTATCTAGGAAGGGATATATTAGCCTTCGAGGTTAATGAGCCAGCTAGATGTATTATGTATTTGTTACAAGAAGAATGAGCTAGCTAAACAGTTTGGTCCATATAGTTCAAGTTCAAGTTTCAAGTTTCTTTAATAGTTGTCATACAGAAGTACAGAATACTTTTATACAAAATGCTTCTTAGTGTTATGCTCCAGAGACTGTGCTAGACAAGATAAGTATGAAATAAAATAGTATAGCATGTAAAATAGAAGTAAAAATAGAAGTCACAGTGTTCAGTATAGACATATGTACAATGTTCGATGCAGAATAGAAGTAACTGAGTTACCATACAATATACAATATACTATGCAATGTACTAATATACAATACTATATAGTGCAAAGCAGAAATGGGATGAGGTACAATTTACAGTAAGGTGTACGAGTTGTAGTGCAGATCCTTTACCAATAAATATAAAGTGTGTTTAGGTGATCTAAAGTGTGGAGAGTGGGTGCTGCAGTGTGTTGTATTATTTATTATCTTTATTACAAGGAGAATGAGCTAGCTAAACTGTTTGGTCCATATAGATGTATTATTTATTATCTTTGTTAAAGGAAGAATGAGCTAGCTAAGCAGTTTGGTCCATACATATATTGATTATCTTTGTTACATGGATAATGAGCTAGCTAAACAGTGATCCATATAGATGTATTATTCATTATCTCTGTTACAAGGAGAATGACCTAGCTAAGCAGTTTGGGAGCATTTCGCAAACAGTATCTTCATCATCAAAATAGACTAAGATATTAAGGGAAGAAACTCCATGGAGAGTGTATTTTCGGACCAACAGGCTGTTGGACTATACAGAACACCCAGACTTTGAAGCAATGGGTTTTGTTTTCGGGCTATTGGGCTGTCAGAATCATTTTAGGAATTACTGAAACCACTAGCTAACGTACCTGCAACCAATGATGAATGTGGAATATTATATATATAATACTGTGAGATACTGATGCCAACCAGTAGTTTAACAAGCTTTCAACAAGCTGTCATTCCTAACTTGACTTAGCTTAGCCCACCCCAGTTTTACCTTTCTTAAAAGCAAAGTATTGTGTGATGTTGTAGGTTGGTTTAAAACTGTTTTGGAACTGGACCAACTATAACGCATGCATTTGCACCTTAATGACACATCACGGGTAGCCAGAAATGTTTCAGAGGGCCGGCATTAGCCCATGGGCCGCACTTTGAGAACGAGTGTCTTGCTCTCTAGTACATAATAACTCTGGAAATACACTGGTTGTGCAGTGTACCTAGGTGCAGACTAAGCCTTAAACGTTTTATGTTGACATGTTGTTCCAAGATACTGTAGATACTGCAGTGTGTATGTGTTTTCTGTGTGTTTGTGTAGATGCTCATGATTCTTACTTTTCAGCCAAAAACACACACGTACACACATATGCGCCTTACCCACTCACTCACTCTCTCTCTCTCTCTCTCTCTCTCGCGCTCTCTCTCTCTCTCTCTCTCTCTCTCTCTCTCTCTCTCTCTCCCTCTCTCTCTGGGTGTCTCTCTCTTTCTCTCTCCCTCTCTCTCTCTTTCTCTGTCTCTGTCTCTCTCTGTGTCTCTCTGTCTCTGTCTCTGTCTCTCTCTCTCTCTCTCTCTCTCTCTCTCTCTCTCTCTCTCTCTCTCTCTCTCATGGTTAACATAAGTGATGTCTGTGCTGACACCAGGCCATGTGTGTCTGTCCGTAGTTTCCTGGCGCAGACCGAAAAGGTAAAAGAGCGGTGGGTGGAGGCCATGCTCAACTCCATTGGTGAGGCACTGTCCAATAGCGAGGTGGCGGAGCGGATATGGGCTAATCCGAGCAATGTCTGCTGTGCGGACTGTGGCGCTACTAAGCCTGAGTGGGCAGCCATCAATCTCTGTGTGGTGGTCTGCAATCGCTGTGCAGGTATAACATATAATACATGCTTTAGTTTCAGTGAGATGTGCTGAAATGCTATGTCTAGTAGGGCTGTACCGAATAGTTGACATTCGAATTCTAAATCAACATTAGAATAAATTTTTTCTTTTTCTTTTTAAATATATATATATATTTGTATGTGTCTATTCATTCTGTTTAAACCAATGGGGTTTTTCTTCACAGTTGCAGATAAAGATTAGGCTACACTACACTAATATTATAGTATTATACTATTATAGTATATATATAGTATAACATTTAAATACAACATTTATCATAAATGATGTAGCCTATCTGCATCCGCTTGGCACTCCATCAAGACGTCACCCCATCACCTTCGTACCAACCGTGCCCTTATTCTATTGAAAACTTCAATAGAAGCTTCGAATGTAAAAAAAAAATTACATTCGGTACAGTCCTACAGTTTAGATAATAGTGCTTTAGTTTCAGTGAGAAGTTCTTAAATGCTAACTGTGTGTGTGTGTGTGTGTGTGTGTGTGTGTGTGTGTGTGTGTGTGTGTGTGTGTGTGTGTGTGTGTGTGTGTGTGTGTGTGTGTGTGTGTGTGTGTGTGTGTGTGTGTGTGTGTGTGTGTGTGTGTGTGTGTGTGTGTGTGTGTGTGTGTGCGTGCGTGCAGGAGAACACAGAGGCTTGGGTCCCAACATCTCCAAGGTTCGCAGTCTGAAAATGGACAGAAAGGTTTGGACAGAGGAACTCATACAGGTACACAAACACACAAACACACACGCACACAAACTATCCTGTCTTCCATTTTCTGACAGCTCTCCCCTGCCCTCACCCTACCTTCAGGTGTTCCTGTTGCTAGGCAACGAACGGGCCAATGGGTTCTGGGCGGCTAACGTCCCGCCCAGCGAGGCTCTGACCTCGTCCAGCTGCAGTGATGACAGGCGGCGTTTCATCGGCAATAAATACCGACAGGGCAAGTACCGGAGGTACCACGCGCTCTACGGAAACCAGGGGGAACTCAACAACGTGAGGCTTGCTTTGTTTGTTTGTTTGTTTGTCTGTTTATGATATGTTGCTGAGTTTCAGATTTCTTAGCTTAACATAACAGACCTAAGTTTGGGGGAACTAATGGGATAACTGGGGTTGCAACAAAAGTGCAACTAAGGGCTAAAAACACAATGAAATCAAATAATAATAATAATAAATAATATATCCTTCTTAGCAGACTTCTTAGCTTAACATCCCAGGGAACTATGGGATAACTGTAGTGATGCATACTGTAGTGATGCAGACTGTATTGATGTAGACTAGTGATGCAGACTGTAGTGATAGAAATCAGTGTTTACAGCCTCCTCGTTGATGGTTATCACCTTCCGTGAAGTCTCTGCGTTGTGTTTATTTGTTGTTGTTGAGGCAATCGTTCAGTGGAATTCTGTAACACTGTTTCACCCCGTTAATGCATCCGGACAAAAAGGTACTGGAATCGTCGTCTGATATCAGAAAGGAGGATGTTTATTTTGCATAAACCAAGGTTCTCGTACAGCATGAAATTAATTGAAGGGTCTTTAGAGGGATAAAAAACTAGATTAATAGATTCTATCTCTCTTGATACCCGCTCGGTGGTTCTCGGTCTGTTAGCCGATGCCTGTCTGTTATTGATTGATTGATTGATTGAACATTTTATTAACAGATTGCAGAATGGGTACAATATAATACGGCTCAATACACACAATTGTTAAGAGGATGCAGACCAGAAAAAGACTTTTGTCTTGTTTACATTAGGGTGCCCCATTTTCAATTCATCATAACATACATGACATACAGATAGACAGTACTGTTACATCCAGACATTTATGACATACCAGATCTACAAATATACAGTACTGTTTAAGAGTACAACGCCTGTCATATAGACCCTGGCATTGGAAACAGAGTTTCTAAGAAGAGAGTATATACATTATATCCATTTGAGAGTATATACATTTGAGGGGGAAGAAACTACATTGGAGGAGGTTGGCTAGGTGGGGTGGGGAGGGGGTTGAGTAGGTGGGGTGGGGGGGGGGGGAACTGTACATTGGAGGGGATTGGGTAGGTGGGCTGGGGGGGGAGGGAACTGTACATTGGAGGGGGTTGGGTAGGTGGGGGGGGGGGGGAACTGTACATTGGAGGGGGTTGGGTTTAGACATTTACAGGGGCCAGTTTAGAATTGCAGCCTCCCGTAGGTGCTCTTTGAGAGCGGTTTTGAAGGTGGGTAGTGATTCACATTCCTTTACAGCTGTGGGTAGGGCGTTCCACATTGATGTGGCATAATTGCGAAACGTGTTTAGTCCCTTGTTTGGGCAGAATCTGGGTTTAACATGATTTGTGGAGCTCCCTCTGTGGTTGTGGTATTCACTGACCTTTGGGAAGTATTTTGACATGTACATGGTAACCGCTAGCTATCTCTAGCTGACGTTGAAAATAGATTGTCTTTTAATATACTTGTGATGTTCAAGTTGGTCATGAGCAGTAAAACTCCTGTTTCTATACATAATCAGATTGTTTTTAGTAATACTGTGCACGAGCATTACACTAGAGGTTCCAGTAGTGGGCAGCTTGAATTGCCAGGTCCTAAAACCAACGCTTTAAGGAGATATTTAATTTTTAGAGCATTAACTCTTTGGAATATCCTGCCTCAATACCTCTGCTGCATTTACAGTAGATTCACTTTTTAAAAGAATCTTAAATTGTTTTTTAAATTGTAAAGTAATTTTTTTGTTTTGTTTTACACTAATGTAATTTTAGCTATCTTAATTGTTACAGTAGTTCATTATGCATTGTGTGTACTGACTTTTAATAATTTTGTTTTTGCAATAATAATTGTTTTTTTATGTTTTTTGTGTGTGGACCCCAGGAAGACTAGCTGGTTGCTATGGCACCAGCTAATGGGGATCCCTAATAAAATTAAAAAAAATAAAAAATTAAATCTCTCTACCTCATGGTCTCCCTCTCCCTTCAGCTTCAGAAGAGGCTGTAGCTCTCTCTCTCTCTCTCTCTCTCTCTCTCTCTCTCTCTCTCTCTCTGAATGAATGAATGAATGAATGAAAACTTTATTTAACAGATTGCAGAATGGGTACAATACAGTACGGCTCAATACATACAATTGTTAAGGGGATGCAGACCTGAGAAAGACGTTTGTCTTGTTTCCATCAGGGTCCCCCATTTTCATTTCATATAGACATTTATGACATACACAACATACATGACATTTATGGCATAGGGACATATAGGTATTTAGTACTGATACATTTGTGACATAAGCGGTATTCAAATATACAGTACTGTTACCCCTAGATCCTGACAGAGTATATACATATGATGGGGAGGGGACTGTACATTAGGAGGGGGTGGGTGGGTGGGAGGGAAATATACATACGGCGGGGAGGGAATATATACATGCGGTGGGGAGGAGACTGTCTATTAGGAGGTGGTGGGGTTTTTGGGCATTTACGGTGGCCAGTTTCGAATTGCAGCCTCCCGTAGGTGCTCTTTAAGAGCGGTTTTGAATGTGGGCAGGGATTCACATTCCTTTACAGCTTTGGGTAGGGCGTTCCACATTGTTGTGGCATAATTGCGAAACGTGTTTAGTCCCTTGTTTGAGCCGAATCTGGGTTTAACATGATTTGTTGAGCTTCCTCTGGTGTAGTGGTTGTGGTATTCACTGACCTTTGGGAAGTATTTTGACATGTACATGGGCACCCCGGTCGTATAGTGTATCTTGAAGACCAGGCCCATTGCAAGTTGCTGTACTCTGTCGTCTACTCTAAGCCATCCTAGGTTGTCAAAGTGGGCAGGGGTGAGGTGGGTTCTGGGGTTCAGGTCAAGTAGTAGTCTGACCAGTTTGTTTTGTGATGTTTGTAATTTTGTTTTAAGCGCCTTTGATGTGCTTTGGTACCATGAGGTGCACGCATAGTCATAGTACCCTTGAATGAGTGCTCCTGCCAGAGTCTTCAGGTCTCTCTCTCTCTCTCTCTCTCTCTCTCTCTCTCTCGCTCTCTCAGTATATGAATAACTTCAGTATGAGTACAGCATATTTTGCATATTGTTAAAAGAGCCAAGGCTGGCTTGCGTAAATTAAACATATGACTTACCATCAGAAGAGTTGACATTCAGCTGTCCACAAAACAAAATAAGTGTTTCATATCCTTTACTCCAGTAACAGTCCATGGGCATGTTGTATCTGTCCCCGTCGTTTGAAAAAGCAGGCATGATGGAAAGCAAAATACGCATTTACATAACTGCATCCAGCTAGCCATATAGCTTCTTGTTGTTGTTGTTCTTACCGAACCAGCTAAACAACCGAGTATAGCCTTAACACTTCGAGAAGCTTTGTGGTCCAGGCTTGAACTTAACATAAAAGTGTCCATATAAATCCATTTAGTTAGATCCAACACTGTCTGAATGTACAGTATCTTGTGATTATTATCAATTTCCGACTACTAGCCGAGCGTATTTTCCTGGTAGACCCTCGAGGTGATTCTGGATGTGATGTCACGTGCCACTCTTAGCCAATAGAGTGACTACTTCGAGCGCTAGAGGAAAGCTCCCTCAGATATCGTATTTGACGGCGCTGATTGGATTAAATTTAGTTGCATTTTGCCCTGTGAGTTGCGCACTGACGGTGGAGCTGAAGTATAGTGCCCATGAAAAGAGAGTGGAGGGGGCTAAGGGCCGGGGGATGAATAGAACGCGCAAAGAATTCTTTCTTCTTCTTCTTTCCACCAGGGGGGGGCGGCGCCCTAGCACCCTCTATGGACCAGCCGCCACTGCTGCTACTGCACTCCCGACTATCTTGTCACCCTAGCAACCGCTGTTCCTCTGGTAGTCGATCTACTAAGGAATGTTGTTTTGATGCAATGATGAATGTGGAATATTATATATATATAATACTGTGAGATACTGATGCCAACCAGTATTTTTTTAATATATATTTTTTTATATAAT
Source organism: Notolepis coatsorum (assembly GCF_963971535.1). Lineage (NCBI taxonomy): Eukaryota > Metazoa > Chordata > Actinopteri > Aulopiformes > Paralepididae > Notolepis > Notolepis coatsorum. The sequence continues at coordinate 186,648,789 of NC_140165.1, forward strand.
CTTATTTTCATTTTCAACCAGCATGGATACATACAGGATATGGTCAGTGTCAAACGAAGAGACATCCACTTTGGTTCTTCCCCCCCCCCACCCGCACTCCCTCCCACCAGTTCCCTCCCACCAGCCCACCCCCCCCTCCCAGGTTCAACTCAGACTCACATTAGACAAACACTAGACTAACAGAAATAAGTAAAATGCAAACGTAACAAAACAAAAACACATTCACATCTTCAACTTCCCCCGAGGTCTCAACATAGTCTCATAGAGTCAACTATGGAAGTGTACACATCCTTTCATTCTCCATATACGTCAAAAAAGGTTGCCATGTCTTATAGAATCTATCCGTAGAGCCTCCTAAGGTGCATCTCATCTTTTCCAAGTGCAGGAACCCCAATACCTCTCTGGTCCATTGGACATGTGTGGGAGAGGCCTCCTGCTTCCACATCATAAGTATTAAACGCCTAGCAATTAGGGTAGAAAAAGCAATGATTTTCGAGTGTTTTATGTGAATAGGCATATCCTCTGGTGCCACTCCAAAGATTGCGATTATAGGGGAAGGGTCAATTTTGGTTCCAAATATTACATATATATATATATATCAAATATAGATGTCCAATAGTTATATAAATTTGGACAAGTCATGGTATCCATAAACTTCAATCGGTTCGGATCCTTTGAATGAAATTGTAACGCGACTATTTTAAAGTGACAAGTAAAAAGCCGCTGAGAGGGCTTGGGCAGGGAGATCTGTCCGACACGCGAGTCCAATGAATGAGCCTGAGTCCGTAGCTGCAATTCAAGGGTGTTTATTTCAGCCTTCGGTTACATGCTCTTGCAGATGTTATATGATTTCAATGGTAACTGGGTAACGTAATGCGGTCAACAGAAATATAGGCACCCTGCCTCACCCTCTCTCTGTAACAAACAAACACTGAGTGGTTCCCAGACACAGGTGATATTAATTACCCTTCTTCCCACACCTCCAGACAGACACACCCACCACCACCATTGACAAAATGACCTACACCTCCCTGCTCCCACAAGCCGGCCCCTAATTATTACTACATAATAATTACAGCAGAAAAACCCAATGTGTAACACGTGCAAACAAACCACAACCAAGATGAACGGTCCAATGTCTTTTGTTCTTGAAGACAAGAAAAAAGTTCAATGTCAATGCCGTTGAATATGTCAAGTGTCCCTAGGCCAGAGATACTAGAACTTTCTAAGCCTAGACAGTGTGATCTTAGTACTACCACACTGAACGTCATGTCCAAAGTCAAGTCACGTCAGGTCTGGTCAGCCTCCTGAAGGAGATAAATCTTTGTGACAGGCCTGTCCATACAGCTTGTCCTGGTCTTGATCTTCACTTGTCGAACGAGTCCTCTCTTATCTCAAATAGCCTCAACAACTCTCCCCATGATCCAAGAGTTGCAGGGTGCAGAGTCGTCCATGATGCGTACGATGTCTCCAGACATGAAGTTGCGCTCGATTCTGTTCCACTTCTTACATTCCTGTCCTTTTCCAAATCCTTTTCCTCCTGTTTTATTATGCCAAGTTGTTTCTGGGTGTTAGACTTTATGAACTCTAATTCGAGTGTCTCTTCACTTGTCATCCTGTTCATTCTATCAAGTTCTTCTTTTTCTCGTTCCAAGTCCTTCTTGATCTTTTCAAATTGTTGTTTCTTCCCCATGAGCTTTTGCTTCCGTTCATTCTTCATGTCTTCCGTCATTGTCACTGTGTCAGGTTTCATTCTCTTTAGATGTTGTTTTTCTCTCATTGCAATGCTGATGCTGTTCTGCAGATCATTTTGAACCTTGACGGACAATTCCCTCAGGTCCTCCTTCTCTCTTCTTATCTCACCGAGGACATTATCGTTGTTGTCTGACTCCTTTTGCAGTTCCGACTTGATCATGTCCAGCCTTTCCTTTTCCTCAACCATAGCGTTACTCTCTTTCTTCATGTCCTCTAAGACGGATAGCATCTTCTCCCTTTGAAGATATATCTCCATTTTGATGTGTTCCACTCCAGCTTGTTCCAGGGTTGGGGTGCTTTGACCTTTACTTAAGTCTTGTTTCTCCTTCATCTTGTTTTCTTCCATATTAGCTTTGATCTCTTTCCGTTGCTTTCGAATGTGATTGGAATAAGGCTCCATAAGGATCTTCACTTTATTTGCCTTTTCCATTCCCTGTTCATACATCTTTTGTCTCCGTCTTAGGCTTCACAATGTCAGGCATGCACACATCCCCGTTCTTTAGAGGTAAACCAATGGTGTATTCACCATCCACAAGCTTAACAGTGTTTTCAACCATTTCCATTAACTGTCGATCCTCTCTTGATGGACCCAGCTGTTTGTCATGGCTGCACTGAGGGAAGTCAATTTGAAACTGCTGCTCCCACAGTTCATCCAATTTCACGACTGAGATATGGTTAGCAGTAACACTAGGTTGTTCACAGTCTGCCCCTCCAGACAATGACCCATTAACAGTCCATCCCAACCTGGTCTGAACAGCATACAGCCCTCCATCCTCACTTGGAATTACCTTTACTGGCTCCAGAGCTCTAGGTACGTTCAAGCCAATCAAAAGTTCAATGTCTCCATCAATTTCAGGTAGATGTACCCCATGCAAGTATGGCCATCTGCACAAATCTTGCTGCCGTGGTATATTGCTCCTGCTGACAGGCATTTTCTTCTGTGTGAAGACGTCTGGCAAGTCATAGTAGAGGCCACTGTCCAAGCCCGCTATCTCCAAGTCTGACACAATGCAACATCCCACAACTTTTTCCTGGCCCATAGTATGTAGGAGAATTTCAGTTGCTCTTCCTGAGATATTCAGTCTATTCATCAGGTTTGTTGTGCAGAATGATCCTGAGCTTACTTGGTCCAAAAAAGCATAGGTTTCCACAATGGTATGGCCCTTTTTAGACTTGACCTTGACTGGCACTATGGGGAGTTTGCAGTCCTGCTCACCGGCCCCAGTGAGACCACTAGTTTGCACCGCTATCAGAGCACTGCCCACTGCCGTGTCAGTATCAGCTGCCACTGTCCTTTTTCTCTCTGCCTCCTTGTCCTTCGGGTAAATGTGAAGCATGCTAGGATGTCTGTATCCACATACTTTACATGACAGTCGCCTCCTGCAGTCCTTACTTATGTGCCCTCTGCACAAACAGCCAAAACAGATTCTGTGTTCTCTCAGGAAGGCAATCTTGTCCTCATGTGCCCTCTTTTCTAGTAGCGGGCACAACTCCAGTAGATGTTCACCCTCACAACACAGGCAGGTCTTTTCATCCAGTGAGCCTCCTTCCTTTTGCATATAGTCCTTTCCCTCCACAGAAGTGACTGTAGTTGCAAAACTACTTCCTCTGTTGTATTGACGCTGTTGGCTGTTTTTGCTGCAGTCATTGCTTCGCACTGTGATTGGAATATCCTATATATTACCAAATACAGGATCAGATATAATTTTCACCTGGTGCTCAATGAAATCCACAATGTCAGGAAAAGTAGCTCTATTATGACGTCTCTCTTGAATATCACAAGCCACCGTCCTCCATTTGTCTCTTAGTTTGTACGGTAACTTTTTTATTACTGTCATGTTTGCAGGCATGTTGAGCTCAGACATGTACTGTATGTACTCCATTGCGTTACAACATCCTCTCAAAAAGAGACCATAAGTTTGTAGTGCTTTGACATCTTCTACCTTAACCGTTGGCCAAGAGAGGGCCTTGTCCAAATAAGCTGCAGCAATCTTTTGCTCATTTCCAAAGTGTTCCTCCAACAAAGCCTTTGCCTTGTAATATCCTCTGTCTGCAGGCATTTGTTGACAGCTTTTAACTAGCTCCCGTGGTTGCCCCCTGGTGTACTGTGCCAAGAAGTGCAGACAGTCTCTTACATCACTTGTCCTTTCTTCAATGTTGTACTCAAAGGTTCTCATAAAAGCATGGTACTGAAGAGGATCTCCCTCAAACACTTGGATCTCTCTGTTTGGCAAAGACGAGACATTCTGCTGTTGCACCAGCATAGCTGTGATTTCGTTTTGTCTTGCCATTATGGACAACAAGTTATTACTTTCATCTGTGATTGGCACATGAGCATGTGTACCAGCCACAAACTGAGGTGTTGAGACACCAGTCGTCATATTAGGAGCCATCCCAAGCAGCCTGGGTGGTCTCTGGTGGACTATTCGAGATCCAACATCCACAATATTTTCTCTTTCATTTGGCCTAGTGGAATGAGAATTGGATGCGAGTATATGATCAACTCCTCCTCGGCCACGAGGCACAAATAAATCCACATCAATATTGAGAACAGCATGGGCTCCTCTCTCCATGCTGCTCAAATGGAAACAGCGTTTATCCTCAGGTTTTTTAGATGTGTTCCCACTCGCATTGCTTCTTGAGGTTCTAAATACATCCATCATAGCCTGTGAGGCTGCTATCTCCACTTCAAGTTCAAATTGCTCTTTCCTTTTCCTTATTTCCTCCTCCTGCTGATCGAGATCTTGTTTGTGCTTAAGCAACCGTTGACGCGTAAGGAGAGCAGCCATTTTGGCTTCTGCTTTGACACTGGAAGACGTAGAGGCCCTTGAAATCATGGAGGACCTAGATTGTGAACCATGTCCTCTTTTTCCAACATTTGAGATGCTGTCACTTGGCAGAATTCCATCCTGCATTTTTTCAGACACGACATCCTGCTCCATGTCTGAGGACATTTTGTTAAGCTGTAGCTCATCCAACCCCAAGCCTGGAGGATCTTTAGACTCCTCGTCATGAGTCTCCATGTCCCTTGTTGCATGTTTTGAGGCCAGTCTGTCATTTTCAGAGAGCCATTGTTCCACATCCTCTATAAATCCTTTGTTATATTGGTTGATGCTTGCAAACCATGCATTTTGTTTATGCTGCTCCTCCTGAGATACCAAAGTCATGAGTGAATTATGCAGTGAAATTGTGTCGTCATGCAACTGTATCAAAATAGCCAGCTGAGTTTGCACCTGTAAAGCATGATCATCATTCACGCGGCACGGTGGTGTAGTGGTTAACACTGTCGCCTCAGCAAGAAGGTCCAGGGTTCGAATCCCGCTTGGGGACCAGGTTTCCATGATGCCAGTTACCCAGGTGGGGTATCTCCCAGGCCTTTCTGTGTGGAGTTTGCATGTTCTCCCCGTGCTCGCAAGGGTTTCCCCCCCGATAAGATAAACCCAATGGAAAAACATGCACAACAACAAGATCGCTAACGCTGTGGCGTCCTTGACGAAGACGGACAGGAGCACTTGGATTGGTCCCCTGGCGCGGCTCACGTTGCGCCTGTCTGCTCCCGGCTGCCCTTGGGGGGGAAGGACGACGGGATGGGTTAATCGCAGATACGAATTGCATGCATGCATCGCATGTGTGCCAATTGATGACCTCGGAGCAGGTCCTAAATTATAATTATAAATTATTATTCACCATGAGCTCCTTCAAAGCAGTGATGACACCCTTTATTTTATTCACTTTTGCATGGCGGGCTGTCTGATGTTTATCAATTTCATTCACCAAGGCCTTTTCAGTGAATTTCCGTTTTCTTTTAACAACTGCATCATCAGCTCCAATGACATTTGAACCTGCATTTAATTCACGTGCATCTGAACCAGCATTTAATTCACGTGCATCTGAACCAGCATTTAATTCACGTGCATCTGAACCTGCATTTAATTCACGTGCATCTGAACCAGCATTTAATTCCCCGACATTTGATTTGCTCATGTTGACATCCAGCTTCGCTACTTTCCATTCATGAAAGCAATCAAATATTGACTGAGTAGTCGAGCAACAGAAATAAATGCGTCAATAATCCATTATCCACGTCCGCCACTTGATGTGCGTAAAAGAGCGATCCACTTCATTCCGTAAACACAGTATGAATGACTGACCTGTTGCGCTGCCGTGCGCTGCCGCGCTGTCATTCATTCCGTTGTGTGTTTTCCTTTACTCACGGTTTACATCCAACGTGGCTGAGTGGTCCATCGTTCTATGAGCAAGTCCAGCGAAGCGCTATTATGGGATCCATAGCGCTTCTGTTGACAATGTAACGCGACTATTTTAAAGTGACAAGTAAAAAGCCGCTGAGAGGGCTTGGGCAGGGAGATCTGTCCGACACGCGTGTCCAATGAATGAGCCTGAGTCCGTAGCTGCAATTCAAGGGTGTTTATTTCAGCCTTCGGTTACATGCTACATGTTACATGACGTTATCATTGGAAATGGGTCTGAGCTCGAAAAGGGCAAATACCGCCGCCTATCGTATGGCACATCATTGGATTGGATTGGGTGGGCATGTGCATCAGAAAAAAGTCCGGCCCGGGGTTTTCCCTTCTCTGGCAAGCAGTATCTGTTACCACATTCACTGGGGAGGCTGGGAGCAGCTTTCGATTATGTGTTTTGGACTATAACGTTGGATCAATAAACGCGATCAATATTTGGAATGGCGATCAGGAATTGGATGAATCTTTTTGCAGAACATCTGATGTGAGGGAAGGACAATTTGACCAGTATTGGGTTAATCAGATGTTTTTTTCTCAGCCATCACAGCGTGTGTGTGTGTGTGTGTGTGTGTATGACGTTAGCACTGACCAGGTCATGGATAATCGATTTTTCATCCTGCTTCTCTAGCGTGCATAAGTACACATATACTATCGATAATCTAGCGTTTATTTGAAAACGATTCATAAATCAGCCGAAAAATTAGAACTGTTTTGTGTATTCCACTAAAGAGCTATTATCGCGGAATTTCTCTGGAATTACTAGAACTCTCCAAAACTATACTCTTATTCAAAACGGTATAAAACGGAAATGTACCAATGAAAAAACAATCCGTTTCGTACATGTTGACTGCAAGCAAGTCATTGATAAGCGAGGGGTGTTTTAGACCCATAGCCATAATTTAAGATATAGTTTAAGCCTTCGCAAATTTCCCCGACCTCCCATTGACTTTCTTACTGGCACTCTAGCCCATATATGGTCAAAGGGGCGTGGCACTCAATGTGTTAATATGACACATCACGGGCAGCCAGAAACGGTTCAGAGGGCCGGCATTAGCCCATGGGCCGCACTTTGAGTGTCTTGCTCTCTAGTACATATGTCTGTCTTAGAGTTTAACACACACAGGGTCCTTTAAACTCCAGTTTATATATATATATATACATGCTGTTATAACCATATACCAATATTATTCATCAATCATTAAAATTAAATTCATCATGATTTGTTTTTAGTATAAGGTCTATAAACATTTTTAACTCTTTGAAGAGTTGGGGTGCCTTGGAGAAGGAGGAATGATTCAGGGGTGCCTTGGTTCAAAAAAGTTTGGGAACCTCTGATGTAGACTGTAGTGAGACAGACTGTAGTGATGCAGACTGTAGTGATGTAGACTGTAGTGATGTAGACTGTAGTGAGACAGACTGTAGTGATGTAGACTGTAGTGAGACAGACTGTAGTGATGTAGACTGTAGTGATGTAGACTGTAGTGATACACTAGTGATGTAGACTGTAGTGATGCAGACTGTAGTGATGTAGACTGTAGTGATGTAGACTAGTGATGCAGACTGTAGTGGTGCAGACTGTAGTGATGCAGACTGTAGTGATGTAGACTAGTGATGCAGACTGTAGTGAGACAGACTGTAGTGATGTAGACTGTAGTGATGTAGACTGTAGTGATGTAGACTGTAGTGAGACAGACTGTAGTGAGACAGACTGTAGTGATGTAGACTATAGTCATGTAGACTGTAGTGAGACAGACTGTAGTGATGTAGACTGTAGTGATGCAGACTGTAGTGATGTAGACTGTAGTGATGTAGACTGTAGTGATGTAGACTAGTGATGCAGACTGTAGTGAGACAGACTGTAGTGATGTAGACTGTAGTGATGTAGACTAGTGATGTAGACTGTAGTGAGACAGACTGTAGTGATGTAGACTGTAGTGATGTAGACTGTAGTGATGTACACTGTAGTGAGACAGACTGTAGTGATGTAGACTGTAGTGATGTAGACTGTAGTGATACATACTGTAGTGATGTAGACTGTAGTGATGCAGACTGTAGTGATGTAGACTGTAGTGATGTAGACTGTAGTGATGTAGACTGTAGTGATGTAGACTGTAGTGATGTAGACTGTAGTGAGACAGACTGTAGTGATGTAGACTGTAGTGATGTAGACTGTAGTGATGTAGACTGTAGTGATGCAGACTGTAGTGATGCATACTGTAGTGAGACAGACTGTAGTGATGTAGACTGTAGTGATGTAGACTGTAGTGATGTAGACTGTAGTGAGACAGACTGTAGTGATGTAGACTGTAGTGATGTAGACTGTAGTGATGTAGACTGTAGTGATGCAGACTGTAGTGATGCATACTGTAGTGATGCAGACTGTAGTGATGTAGACTGTAGTGATGTAGACTGTAGTGATACAGACTGTAGTGATGCAGACTGTAGTGATGCATACTGTAGTGATGTAGACTGTAGTGATGCAGACTGTAGTGATGTAGACTGTAGTGATACAGACTGTAGTGATGTAGACTGTAGTGATACAGACTGTAGTGATGTAGACTGTAGTGATGTAGACTGTAGTGATGTAGACTGTAGTGATGTAGACTGTAGTGAGACAGACTGTAGTGATGTAGACTGTAGTGATGTAGACTGTAGTGATGTAGACTGTAGTGATGCAGACTGTAGTGATGTAGACTGTAGTGATGTAGACTGTAGTGATGTAGACTGTAGAGATACAGACTGTAGTGATGCAGACTGTAGTGATGCAGACTGTAGTGATGTAGACTGTAGTGATGTAGACTGTAGTGATGTAGACTGTAGTGATGTAGACTGTAGTGAGACAGACTGTAGTGATGTAGACTGTAGTGATGTAGACTGTAGTGATGTAGACTGTAGTGATGCAGACTGTAGTGATGTAGACTGTAGTGATGTAGACTGTAGTGATGTAGACTGTAGAGATACAGACTGTAGTGATGCAGACTGTAGTGATGCAGACTGTAGTGATGTAGACTGTAGTGATGTAGACTGTAGTGATGTAGACTGTAGTGATGTAGACTGTAGTGATGTAGACTGTAGTGATGTAGACTGTAGTGATACAGACTGTAGTGATGCAGACTGTAGTGATGTAGACTAGTGATGTAGACTGTAGTGATGTAGACTGTAGTGAGACAGACTATAGTGATGCAGACTGTAGTGAGACAGACTGTAGTGAGACAGACTGTAGTGATGTAGACTGTAGTAATGTAGACTAGTGATGCAGACTGTAGTGATGCAGACTGTAGTGATGCAGACTGTAGTGATGTAGACTGTAGTGATGTAGACTAGTGATGCAGACTGTAGTGATGTAGACTGTAGTGAGACAGACTGTAGTGATGTAGACTAGTGATGTAGACCAGGGGTTCCCAAACTTTTCAGGCCAGGGCCCAGAAAATAAGGCGTCAGAGAGCCGCGGCCCAATGCACATCGTCGGGCTTTTTTTTTCTTTTTTTTTTGCCAGGCGACCGATTTTTTAAGCCAAATATCACTTCAATCCTATTAAGTTAGTTCAAGTTAGTTATTCATTTATATGTGCTATTTATGAGAGGGCTAACTTGCAAAATAATAATGATAATAATAATAGCCTCATTAAAATACTATTGTTGCTTCGGTTGTTTTCAGCGTTTTATGTGCATAATCTGTTATTTAGTTTGAAATGTTCGTTGAAATAAGTAGATTTTTCGTTTTTGTTTATTTATTAAGTTAATATAAAACCATATAGTTACATTTTAGAATACAATAGAATATAATTTTAGTATACAACTAGAAACACTGTCCTGGCCTGCTTCTAAGTTCAGTGGCCTGACAAAAAATAAAAAAATAAAAAATAAAAAATAAAAAAAATATTTATTTAAAATTTTTTTTATTTTTATTTTAAATCATCTCGCGGCCCACCTGTGGCTGCTCGCGGCCCACCTTTGGGTCGCGACCCCGACTTTGGGAACCACTGATGTAGACTGTAGTGATGCATACTGTAGTGATGTAGACTGTAGTGATGCAGACTGTAGTGATGCAGACTGTAGTGATGTAGACTGTAGTTGTTACAAAGGATCAGATTAAACCGAATATATATATTTATTGATTGATATATATTGCATAGTATTTGTATATCGTTTGATATCCCTTGTATATTCCTTGTACATATACACGGAATATCCCTTTAGCCTATTACAGACCATAATATTTCATTCTCCTATTGGACAGCGGTCCACAGGCGCCGGGGCCGTGCCTCCAGAGTCAGGTTCAAAGCCACCGTCAAGACATGTCTGTACATGCCCGGCCTTGCCCAGGGATACGAGACAGAAATGAGGTTGGCACTAGATTGTTTGCCGTGCATATAAATATGGCGCAGGTGAATACAGAAGTAGAGTTACCCAATAAGTTGAAGGCTCACCCACGATACTCCGTGCGGTGAAGTATGGCCTGTTTGGCCCCAAAATAGAGCATTGAGACCGCGTGCGAATTAATAACTGAATTGTCAGAGTTTGGCGCTATACCGTCGAGTGCGACATATTTCTATTAAGTCAGTAATAGTCTATTTGTGTATAGTGTATCGTGCGGCTAAAGTTCTACAGTGACCAGCATCACCAACGCTTCCTCGTATCAGCTAGAGTGCTTATCCAGGCTGGGCTGCTTTCATGGCGCTTTCACCCGAGGAGACCTAGACGAGAACCGTGTGGACATGTACACTGGATTAATCTACCCGATGACTACATAGCCCTTTGCGGCTGGATTATATTTGTTTTGGTCCTGTGATTTATGGAGCGGAGAATCGCCGACGCCTACACGTGTTGGATTTACCCTGTGAGGAGACCAGTCGAGTCTGCGCCTCAGAGAGCCTGAGGCCGGCTAGCTTTCTTCACTGTGGAGCTACAGTCTACGGAGAACAGCTGTATTCGTCTGTGGATCAAGAGACTAGTCTCCTGTACTTGGAGTCTCCTTAGTCATCGTTGACCAGACTCTCTACTACCGACAGATCCTCTACCCCTGCTGGCTTACAACCGGGGGGACCCTTCCAGTATCTCCCGCTATATATTACTAGTGTACCATAGATATAATTCCCTAAGATTCAGGTTGTATAATTACCTCCTGCGTAACCAGAGAATGGACATTCATTATTGATTTGCCTACGCACATTCCTTTGCCTTATAAGCGCATCCAAAGTAAAATACAGAGAAGTATATTATGTACCTTTTGCTGCAATAAATACTTGATTACACCTTTGTGTGGAACCAATTCATTGTGGGAAGTGTTCATCATATTTATATATCATGTACTGTATGGCCAGTAATTAAAGTACATAAAGCGGTAGTAGTTTAATGATACCATACTTATCAATACAGTCAGGGAATTGTACCCCTCAGTTACAATTGGTCCTTCGAGCCGGAGGGTAACTAGCGTAATATTAATATAGTGGTATTAATATTGACATGGCCTATGATGAACACTCCACAAAACGGTTCTCCTAAAGTAGATCGCCCGCAGCGTAGACGGCAGACACCTCAGTACTTAGAGGATTACGTTGCCAATATACTACCTAGCTTTCTACAGACGGTAAACGCGGAAAAAGTAGATAGTAAAATTATGTCCGACCCTATCGACCAGGCTACCCCGCCAATAGAGGCCCTAGTGGGTTCTAACGTAACTGACCAAGCTCACGGTAGGGACCAGGAGGGACCCGACATGACTTTACCCCCCGCCAAGACCGAAGAAGTAGTCCCCGGAGAGCTCCAGGATAAAGACAGCCCTCCAGGGATGGAACTCTACCCGCTACAAGAAGAGGAGAGCACCCCGGAGATGGATCTCCAGGACTCGCCACAGGAGAACAGATCTCCAACGAGTACTGCCAGGAGCGGATCACCTCAACCAGCGTCTTCCCCCAGCGAGGCGGACAAGATGCTGGCACAGGCATTCCTCGCCAGCCTAGCAGCCTCAACAGAGCGCGATCGACTCCAAGCACAGACGCTTAGTGAGCGCGAACATTCTTCCATGGAAAGAGAACGCCTTCAGGCGCAGCAACGGAGCGACGAAGATCGTATACGTCTAGAGATTAGACGCCTTCAGACGGAAGAGAATATGGTAAGGGACCGGGCCGAAGCCCAGCGCGCCGCCGCCGAAGCCCAGCGCGCCGCTGCCGGTGCCCAAAGAGAAGCAGAGCGCGACCTCGCTCTCACCAAGCGCGAAGCCGAGCGCGACCGATTACAAGCGCAGATAATGGAGCAGCTGATCACCAGGGCAACACCCCCTCCCTCCGCACGGGGTTCCAGGGCCTCGTCAAGACAAGGGTCGGGGATGAGCAACCAGCCATCTATCAATGGGAAGTCCTCTCTTTCGGAACCACATGCAGCCCATGCTGTGCTACGTTTGCACTGCAAAAACACGTCGCAGAGGACCCAGCAGCTGATGAAGAGGTTCCGACAAAGTGTAGGAAATAGTTTCTACGTGGACAACTGTCTGCAAAGCGTCTCGACGCCAGAAGAAGCCGAGGCCCTTCTACTCAAGCTCCGCGCCTCCCTGATCAAAGGCGGCTTTGATCTCAGGCAGTGGGCCAGCAGCGACCCGCAAGTATTGCGCAGCCTCTCCCCCGAGGACAAGGCAGCAAGCAGCGAGACCTGGATGGCGACCATCCCAGGAGAAGCCCAAGAAATGACATTAGGACTAGTCTGGCGCTTCAAAACAGACTCGCTCCATTATAAACACACACCCCTGACCAAGGAGCAGGGAAGGTCGACTGCACTACCGACCACCAGACGGAGTGTATACAGAACACTCGCCAGACAATATGACCCGTTGGGATGTATTCTACCTTACACCACCAGGGCAAAGATGATTGTAAGAGCGTTATGGGACAAGGACCAGGGCTGGGACGACCCCATACCCGAACACTTTGCATCCACATGGAGAGAGTGGGAGACGGAACTCAGCTCACTCCCAGGTGTCAACATACGCCGCAGCTACTTCCCACCCACAGTGAGGCCGGAGACGTGCCAGATGGACCTGCACGTCTTCAGCGACGCCTCCGAAGTAGCCTACGGTTCGGTGGCCTACTTGCGTGCCCGAGAGGAGGGAGGAGAAATACATACTGCTTTCATCCTGGCTCGCTCAAGAATAGCCCCACGAAAGCAACAATCTATCCCGCGTCTAGAGCTCTGCGCAGCCCTAGCAGGAGCGCAACTCGCCACGTTAATCCAACGTGAACTCACCATTCCGGTGCAAAGAACAATCTTGTGGTCAGACTCCACGACAGTACTCGCATGGATCCGGTCTGATTCGTGCAGATACAAGGTCTTCGTGGGAGTCAGAGTCACAGAGATTCAAGATTTAACAGAAGTAGCAAGCTGGAGGTATGTGGACACAAAACACAACCCAGCTGACGTCATCACCCGGGGAATGTCCCTGGATGACCTCACCCGTCACAACCTATACAGTGACGGGCCAGAGTTCCTCAAGCTCCCGGAAGAAGAGTGGCCTACACCCACCCCACGGGAAGCGAGTAAAGAGGAGGCCGAAAACAAGAAATCTATGTTCTGTGGATTGAACACACTCGTCTCCACAGACCCCGACATAGACGATTGCCTCACCCTAGAGAGTGCGCAGCTAAAGACATTCCTGTGGCACCACCCAGAGGTTCAGCTCACTACTGACATTACAGCAGCTGACTACGAAGAAGCAGAACTTCTTCTACTACAACGAGCCCAGAGAGACTCGTTCCCCGATGAGCTAGACTGTCTACAGGGAGCAAAGCCCGTCCCATCAGACAGCAGACTGCTCCACCTAGCCCCCGAGAGCGACGCCCATGGTCTCATCAGAGTGGGTGGTCGTCTGCGGAGAGCTCCAGACTTACCGGATGACGTCAAGTACCCGATAGTCTTAAACAGCCGACACAAGGTCACAGAGCTGATCATAAAGAAATACGACGAGGATGTGCATCACGCCGGGGCAGAGAGAGTCTTCGCGGAGATCAGACGTCGTTATTGGATACTGCAAGGGAGAGAAGCAGTGCGGCGCTTCCAGCGAACCTGTCTAGACTGTCGTAAGTGGCGAGCGCAGCCCAGTATACCCCGGATGGCTGACCTACCTCCCTGTCGCCTCCGACTCGGCGACAAGCCTTTTCACTCCACCGGTATGGACTGTTTCGGCCCGCTGTATATAAAGAAAGGAAGAGGAACCGAGAAGCGGTGGGGTATTGTATTCAAATGCATGACCACCCGAGCGATGCATATAGAACTCCTTCCAACCATGAGCACAGACTCATTCCTTATGGCCTTCCGAAGATTCACATCGCGGAAAGGCAAACCGTCTATATTATTGTCTGATCACGGGACAAACTGCAAAGGCGGAGAAAGAGAGCTGAGAGAGAGCTTCCAAGCTATGGGCCCAGAACTTAAGACCCACCTCGCTCCATCCCAGATTGACTTCCAGTTTAATCCCCCGAACGCACCTCACTTCGGTGGAACTTGGGAACGAGAAGTACGTTCAATAAAGACAGCCCTGTACGCCGTGCTTGGGGCCCAGACCGTGGCGGAAGAAGTCCTAATGACAGTCCTCACGGAGATCGAGGGAGTATTGAACTCAAAGCCCCTCGGTTACGTCTCAAGTGATGTAGCAGATGTCGACCCAGTCACCCCCAACACACTCTTGATGGGGCGGCTGGACCCCGCGCTACCACAGACAATGTACAGGCCTGAAGAAGCGAACGGCCGAAGAATGTGGAGGTACAGTCAAGTATTGGCTGACAAGTTTTGGAACAGCTTCCTACTCCACTATCTACCGTCTCTACAGACCCGCCAGAAATGGGTGAAAGAGAGAGACAATTTGACAGAAGGAACAGTCGTCATGATTATCGACCAGTCACTACCCCGAGCTATGTGGCCGGCTGGCCGCGTAAGCAAAGTGATCACCGGTGCCGACGGAAAGGTCCGAGCAGCCGAAGTGCTCGTCCAAGGACGGATCTACACCCGACCCGTGGCGAGGCTAATAGAACTGCCAAGGCTCCCCGATACTATCGATGACGACCATGACCCCATGACTTTGTGAACTGCCCGACCCCTCACAACAGACATTGAGTAGTGGACAGTGCGGTTAATCTGTCTCTGTTTAGCTAATTAGGTGGGACTAATTAGGAGGCGGCTGTTACAAAGGATCAGATTAAACCGAATATATATATTTATTGATTGATATATATTGCATAGTATTTGTATATCGTTTGATATCCCTTGTATATTCCTTGTACATATACACGGAATATCCCTTTAGCCTATTACAGACCATAATATTTCATTCTCCTATTGGACAGCGGTCCACAGGCGCCGGGGCCGTGCCTCCAGAGTCAGGTTCAAAGCCACCGTCAAGACATGTCTGTACATGCCCGGCCTTGCCCAGGGATACGAGACAGAAATGAGGTTGGCACTAGATTGTTCGCCGTACATATAAATATGGCGCAGGTGAATACAGAAGTAGTTACCCAATAAGTTGAAGCCTCACCCACGATACTCCGTGCGGTGAAGTATGGCCTGTTTGGCCCCAAAATAGAGCATTGAGACCGCGTGCGAATTAATAACTGAATTGTCAGAGTTTGGCGCTATACCGTCGAGTGCGACATATTTCTATTAAGTCAGTAATAGTCTATTTGTGTATAGTGTATCGTGCGGCTAAAGTTCTACAGTGACCAGCATCACCAACGCTTCCTCGTATCAGCTAGAGTGCTTATCCAGGCTGGGCTGCTTTCATGGCGCTTTCACCCGAGGAGACCTAGACGAGAACCGTGTGGACATGTACACTGGATTAATCTACCCGACGACTACATAGCCCTTTGCGGCTGGATTATATTTGTTTTGGTCCTGTGATTTATGGAGCGGAGAATCGCCGACGCCTACACGTGTTGGATTTACCCTGTGAGGAGACCAGTCGAGTCTGCGCCTCAGAGAGCCTGAGGCCGGCTAGCTTTCTTCACTGTGGAGCTACAGTCTACGGAGAACAGCTGTATTCGTCTGTGGATCAAGAGACTATTGCACCGTCTCCTGTACTTGGAGTCTCCTTAGTCATCGTTGACCAGACTCTCTACTACCGACAGATCCTCTACCCCTGCTGGCTTACAACCGGGGGGACCCTTCCAGTATCTCCCGCTATATATTACTAGTGTACCATAGATATAATTCCCTAAGATTCAGGTTGTATAATTACCTCCTGCGTAACCAGAGAATGGACATTCATTATTGATTTGCCTACGCACATTCCTTTGCCTTATAAGCGCATCCAAAGTAAAATACAGAGAAGTATATTATGTACCTTTTGCTGCAATAAATACTTGATTACACCTTTGTGTGGAACCGATTCATTGTGGGAAGTGTTCATCATATTTATATATCATGTACTGTATGGCCAGTAATTAAAGTACATAAAGCGGTAGTGGTTTAATGATACCATACTTATCAATACAGTCAGGGAATTGTACCCCTCAGTTACAGTAGTGATGTAGACTAGTGATGTAGACTGTAGTGATGTAGACTGTAGTGATGTAGACTGTAGTGAGACAGACTGTAGTGATGCAGACTGTAGTGATGCAGACTGTAGTGAGACAGACTGTAGTGATGTAGACTAGTGATGTAGACTGTAGTGATGCAGACTGTAGTGAGACAGACTGTAGTGATGCAGACTGTAGTGATGCAGACTGTAGTGATACAGACTGTAGTGATGCAGACTGTAGTGATGTAGACTGTAGTGATGTAGACTGTAGTGATACAGACTGTAGTGATACAGACTGTAGTGATGTAGACTGTAGTGATGTAGACTGTAGTGAGACAGACTGTAGTGATGTAGACTGTAGTGAGACAGACTGTAGTGATGTAGACTGTAGTGAGACAGACTGTAGTGATGTAGACTATAGTGATGTAGACTGTAGTGATGTAGACTGTAGTGATGCAGACTGTAGTGAGACAGACTGTAGTGATGTAGACTAGTGAGACAGACTGTAGTTATGTAGACTGTAGTGATGCAGACTGTAAGTGATGTAGACTGTAGTGATGTAGACTAGTGATGCAGACGGTAGTGGTGTAGACTGTAGTGAGACAGACTGTAGTGAGACATACTGTAGTGATGCAGACTGTAGTGATATAGTCTGTAGTGATGTAGACTGTAGTGATGCAGACTGTAGTGATGTAGACTGTAGTGATGCAGACTGTAGTGATGTAGACTGTAGTGATGCAGACTGTAGTGATACAGACTGTAGTGAGACATACTGTAGTGATGTAGACTGTAGTGATGTAGACTGTAGTGATGTAGACTGTAGTGAGACAGACTGTCTGTAGTGAGACAGACTGTAGTGATGTAGACTGTAGTGATGCAGACTGTAGTGATGTAGACTGTAGTGATGTAGACTGTAGTGAGACAGACTGTAGTGATGTAGACTGTAGTGATGTAGACTGTAGTGATGCAGACTGTAGTGATGCATACTGTAGTGATGTAGACTGTAGTGATGTAGACTGTAGTGATGCAGACTGTAGTGATGCAGACTGTAGTGATGTAGACTGTAGTGATGTAGACTGTAGTGAGACAGACTGTAGTGATGCAGACTGTAGTGATGCAGACTAGTGAGACAGACTGTAGTGATGTAGACTGTAGTGAGACAGACTGTAGTGATGTAGACTAGTGATGCAGACTGTGGTGATGTAGACTGTAGTGATGCAGACTGTAGTGATGTAGACTGTAGTGATGTAGACTGTAGTGAGACAGACTGTAGTGATGTAGACTGTAGTGATGCAGACTAGTGATGCAGACTGTAGTGATGTAGACTGTAGTGATGCAGACTGTAGTGATGTAGACTGCAGTGATGTAGACTGTAGTGATGTAGACTGTAGTGATGCAGACTAGTGATGTAGACTGTAGTGATGCAGACTGTAGTGATGTAGACTGTAGTGATGCAGACTGTAGTCAGGGTTTGTTGTTGTTGTCAAGTTGAAAGTGACCTGTAGAGTGGGCGACAGTGGGTCAGGAGGCAGATTGATGTCTGGTAATTTGAAGGTTCCCTGTTTGATTCTGGCTCCTCCCAGCAGCGTGTTGACGTGTCATTGAGCAAGACCCTTAACCTGAACTGCTCTCGATGAGCAGGTTGGCACCTTGCATGGTTGCCTTCGCCGTCGGTGTATGAATGTGTGAGTGAATGGGTGAATGTGAGGCATAAATTGTAAAGTGCTTTGGATAAAAGCTGTTATATAAATGTAGTCCATTTACCAAGATTTTACTTTTGACCTTGGCTGTACTGACAGCTGACCTGGGATCAGCTGTAGTCAGTTCTAAAACACTCGGTTGGTTCTTGACGACTCGTAGGCTACTCTTACCACATCATCTGAACACAAAATATATAATTACATTGAAGTTCCAAAGAGAGATTTGAATGACCTTTTTGGGCGTGAGATCTACTTTGTCCTTTTCCCAGACTGGACAGATCTACCATAACCAGCCAAGTACAGAAAATCACCACACCTTTAAGTCTCATCATAGCCTAGCTAACAATTCAAACATATACCGTACTTTTCGCACTATAAGCCGTACCTGACTATAAGCCGCAGCAGCTAAATTGAATGATGTGTACATATATAATCCGCACTGGACTATAAGCCGCAGGTGTTTTAATGTTTAATTACCATATGTAATTACGCATTGGGACACAATCAGGGGAGGAAACTAACTTTTTGGCTTACCAGCCAACTGGCGAGTATCTGATTTTTTTTACCAGCCAAACAGATTTTTTACCAGACAAAAAAAATCGCTAATTGTGATAATTACTTCTTTGTATGTCAAGCCGCGTCAATGTTGTGTATGCATCTGGGTAGGCACACTGTGCCTTTAAGACAGCACGGTGGTCTTACGACAGTGCTGTGAAGTACCGTCAAGTGTTGTGGTAACGTCAGTTGGGTTGGTGTGCTGTTGTTGTGCACAGTGCACTGGTTGAGCTAGCCCCTTTCGTGACTGCGATGTGCAAGCCAGGGGCTTTTGAGCATGAAATAAAATGTCTAACCTTACGTCGTAGTCCGGTGCTTTTTTGGAAACATTATAGTCATAACAGATACACCTAGCTGGCTGCTTTGAGCACACGGGGCTAACGTTAGCTAGCAAGCAGCTATAGCTAAAACGCTAACTAGAAGCTAACCACTGTATACAGTTCCAGTAGACTAACATTACACCTCTGTGATTTAAATGTGTCCTTAGTAACTTATACTCAAGGGTTGTACTAGGGTTGGATGCAGTTCCCCGTTGGTCAGTCTGTCTGTTTTCCATCTTCTGCTGTGTTTAACGTTATCTGTTTGCGAGTGCTCCTGATGGCTAGCCTAGTACCGCAGGACTTTTATTATTATATGTCCGCGGGTTGGCCAGTACTGCGCAAACGTTTATTAAACATTATATGTCCGCGGGTGGTCTTGTGCAGTGCTCTCGTGGCACTGTCAACTAAAGCGAACACTCAGAAGACGCGCACCGTTTGCCAGTGCAGTGATTGCAGAATGTTTTATTTTTTTGTATACTCGCCAGCAGGGGAGGAAACTAACTTTTTGGCTTACCAGCCAACTGGCGGGTATATGATTTTTTTTACCAGCCAAACGTAAAAAATACTAGCATTTGGCCAGTAAAGTGGCCTAATTTCCTCCCCTGGACACAATACTGTCGGACAAATAACAAGAATTAACTCATTTACAAGTTGTATTAAGTTTAGCAAATAAGGGAACAGATAAATAACATTTCAATGCAGTCAAAAAAGTAATATTTAGATTTTTACATTTTCGGGTTTGGTCACGTCGAGTCACATATAAGCCGCACCGTTATATAAGCCGCAGGGTCGGAAAATGGGGGGAAAAGCCGCGGCTTATAGTCCGAAAAGTACGGTAATTGGTCCATATTTGAATATGAATAATAATGTGTAAATTCTTACTATCTGGGGAGACAAGCGTAATTATGCACATTGATATTATGAAACAATAAAAATACATTATGGGACCTGATGATGGTGGCACTTGCGTCAGTTTCTTTATTATATTATATTATTAGCCTGTTGCAAAAATAAATCTGAATTGTGGCTTAGTCACTCCATATCCTCTTAACCCGCTTACCAGAAATCGTTCATACTGCTTGGTGTGTGTGTGTGGGAGGGAGGGGGGGGGGGGGGGGGGGCTGCTGGGGTGATGACTCACATTCAGCATCTGACTGTGAGTGGTTCCATTTTTGTTGTCCTAATCTGTGTGTGTGTGTAACCAAACTTTCCCCCAGAGCTCCTCTCAAGTTATTAGACGTGTTCTTAGTCAGAGAAAGAAAAACAATTAATGATATTAAAGATACAGACTGATGATATATTATATACAGTAGTGATTTATTATCGTAACGTTTTATCTTATATAGTTATATATCGCTTGTCCAGCGTTCTCACAGTGTTAACAATAGAGTCCTGTGTAAAACTCCCGCCCACTTAGGAGACAGGAACTGTCACATTTTCAACCCCATTGGTGCAGCTTTGAATGCATTATCTTTCCTTATTTTAGGGTCTTTGCTGATACTCACACACTGCCCCGTGCTGCTAAGAGAGAGGTCGTTGCCTGGGTCTAATTTTCTGCCCTTTTTGTGCAGGGGTGTTACTCTCGCAATTTTGAAGTCTTCATAAAACATGCCTTTGTAATGATCCCAGTGTCATAAAACTATTCCGCGAGCCCCCCCCCCCCCCCCATGGTGGCTTTGTGAATAGAATCATACTACTATGGTCATGACTCATGTTACCTTTGACCTGGAAATAATATAGGTATCAGGCGAGCAACAACTGCAAACATCGTGAAAATGGTCAAAAACGCTGGCGCCAGGGAGTACAGATGGAAAAACAGCATGGCAGTCAAAGAGTTAATTAAGATTTGAGTGCCAACATAATGAACGAAGGTCCGAACCTTCGAACGTTTGGGCTCAGCCCTAATGTCTGCTGTGACATATATTCTGTAAAACCTACCTTTTCTAGCCTGCATTGTTCCACATGATACATTGTAATTATTTTTAGAAGATGAATCTGAAACATAATGAGATGGGTAGCTGTAGGTGTGTGGTGAAACATAATGAGGTGGGTAGCTGTAGGTGTGTGGTGAAACATAATGAGGTGGGTAGCTGTAGGTGTGTGGTGAAACATAATGAGGTGGGTAGCTGTAGGTGTGTGGTGAAACATAATGAGGTGGGTAGCTGTAGGTGTGTGGTGAAACATAATGAGATGGGTAGCTGTAGGTATGTGGTGAAACATAATGAGGTGGGTAGCTGTAGGTGTGTGGTGAAACATAATGAGGTGGGTAGCTGTAGGTGTGTGGTGAAACATAATGAGGTGGGTAGCTGTAGGTGTGTGGTGAAACATAATGAGGTGGGTAGCTGTAGGTGTGTGGTGAAACATAATGAGGTGGGTAGCTGTAGGTGTGTGGTGAAACATAATGAGATGGGTAGCTGTAGGTATGTGGTGAAACATAATGAGGTGGGTAGCTGTAGGTGTGTGGTGAAACATAATGAGGTGGGTAGCTGTAGGTATGTGGTGAAACATAATGAGGTGGGTAGCTGTAGGTGTGTGGTGAAACATAATGAGGTGGGTAGCTGTAGGTGTGTGGTGAAACATAATGAGATGGTAGGCTGTAGGTATGTGGTGAAAAATTATCTTTATTAAGTCAAGCTAATAGACTGAAATATCTACTAAATAACAAGCTAAGCTAATAGATTAAAATATCTACTAAATAACAAGCTAGCTAATGGACTGAAATATCTACTAAATAACAAGCTAAGGTAATAGACTGAAACATCTATTAAAACAAAAGGTCTAAAACTCACTCACTGTATCTCTTCCTCCCTCTCTTTCCCTCCCTCCCCCTCTCTCTCCCACCCCCTCTTTCTCTCTCCCTTCTCTCTCTCTCCCACTCTCTCTACTCCTCATTCTCTTTCTCCCTCCCACTCTCTCTCCCTCCCACTCTCTCTCTCTCCCTCTTACTCTCTCCCTCTCTCTCCCGTTCTCTGCTCATTTAGTTGGAATGTGTTTTCCACAACTCCTCCTCCTCTTACTCTTTCTCCGCCTCCTCTCTTTGTCATTATTTGTTTGGGAGAGCCAGAGAAAGTCTCTCTCTCTCTCTCTCTCTCTCTCTCTCTCTCTCTCTCTCTCTCTCTCTCTCTCTCTCTCTCTCTCTCTCTCTCTCTCTCTCTCTCTCTCTCTCTCTCTCTCTCTCTCTCTCTCTCTCTCTCTCTCTCTCTCTCTCTCTCTCTCTCTCTCTGTCTGATAGAGAGATTATGTGTCTCTGTTGGGATTATTCTTAAAGAAAGGAGTTTGTTTCTGTTTTTGGAACTGAGTGAGCGTGTGTGTAAGTACTAACACACACAGACACACACACACACACACGCACACAGGGGTGAAGATAGAAAAGTGAAAACTCACAGGTATGTATTGCTCATGAAACCGGTTTGCTGTTGTAGTGGAAGACTGTGTGTGATGAAATATAGGTTAGTTCACTAACTGTGTGTGTATGATACTCATAAAAGAGTATAAAAGAGACAGAGGGAGAAGAAAGAGAGGGAGAAGGAGAGAGTGACAGAGAGAGAGAGACAGACTTTAGAGACAGAATTTAGACTAGTTTAGAGAGAGAGGGAGGTGGAGAGAGAGAAGGAAATAAGAGAGATGGAGGTGGAGAGAGACAGTGAGAGTTATCTTTGAATTTAGATTAGTTTAAATAGTTTAGAGAGAGACAGAGAGAATGTGCGTTAGGTGTGAGTGAATGGACTTTGGCCGAAATGCGACATACTGGTGTGTGTGTGTGTGTGTGTGTGTGTGTGTGTGTGTGTGTGCGTGCGTGTGCGTGCGTGACGGATTGGGAGAGAGACGGATTGGGAGAGCAATCTTATTCTTCCGGGCATTTGTTTTTCCAAAATCGTATGGCATGGGTAACTGCTTCGGTGTCATCCCTTTGTGGATTGTATTGTATCGAAAACGTATGCTTGAGCCATATTTGTTTGTGTATTAGGTTCACTTTGGCGTTAGTAGGGTAGTATGGCCAGAACTATTTGGTGGGTGGCTGTCACTCAAAGCATTCTGCTAGTATGGGCGGAGCCAAGCCAATAACAGGCTGAAATCTTGAATCTGGAAAATGATGCTTTTGAGTACTCCAGAAATATAAAACAATGATTTTTTTTTAAATAAACCTTACAGATGTCTTCCATAGACTCACAGGAATTGTGTAAAATTGCCCAAATAGTGCTAGGAATAGCAATGCAGGCCCCCTTTAACTCAATCAGCGCCACGGGTCTAGCCCATCTTTGTTCCTACTGTGCCACCGCAAGAGATAGGGATGCGTGGCGGTGTTTGCAGGGCTATATCAATATTCTATATTATAGCTATGGGTACAATACTATGGCTCATTTGACATCAACTATCCATCGTTCAATATGTGAAAAAGATTTTTTTTTTCATGTACACGTTCGCATGTTATACCGTGGTGAATATAAGTATAGTTTCAGAGTGATCCTGGCTAATTTCAGAAAACGGCGCTATGGAGCAATACGTGAATTTGCCTAAAAGCGTTGCCGTTGCTTGCCTAGACACGCTACTATTTCCAAATCAAATGTATATAATAGGTATTATGTTTCATCATGAATGCATGAAGGGGGGGTATGTTTTTGATGCTTTGATCGTCACCAACGGCATACATTTTGGAGTACGTTACACATGGTCGTTGCGATCGATGTGAAATCATGGTTTGATCAAAGCAGAATTAATGTCATATAGTCCTTACCTTCACTAGGAGGTACTCCAAAAAGAATATTCCAATTGTCTGATCGCGATTTCCAGTATTGGTGTCCATCGTGTCGCCAACATAATCCACCACAACACATACATCGGGGCCATTGGACGCGTTTCAATGTGATCGAGTGAACCGCTGGACTCGCCTGGGCGATACTGCCACCTAGGAGGATGCGGCCGGTATTGCACTCTAGCGATCTCAGAGTGATTCCCTATGGTAACCCCGAGGTCCGTGTGAGAGAAATTAATAAAAATATCGAATAAAAGAAATAACGATGAAAACCCGACTATACTCGGATATGGCGCTGACCGGTTGACGAGTTAACCCGACTATCCTCGGGTCTGGCACTGATTGAGTTAAGGTGGACAATGCAGGATTTTACATATTTGGGAATAGTGATAACCCCATTGCATCTGAAAAACATTGAATGTATTTCAGATGCTTCCAAATCTCGCTTCCAAGAAAAGCAATTAAAGAAATTAATAGCTGGTACAATTAGTACATACCTGGGTTCCATCCTAGAGGCAAATCTTTCCTGTGACAAAATGGCATCCAATGTAATAAAAAAAGTCAACCAACGAACTAGATTCTTGTACCGGATCTCCTCTCTGGTAAACAAGAATACCCTGAAGACTCTGGCAGGAGCACTCATTCAAGGGTACTACGACTATGCGTGCACCTCATGGTACCAAAGCACCTCAAAGGCGCTTAAAACAAAATTACAAACATCACAAAACAAACTGGTCAGACTACTACTTGACCTTACCCCCAGAACCCACCTCACCCCTGCCCACTTTGACAACCTAGGATGGCTTAGAGTAGACGACAGAGTACAGCAACTTGCAATGCGCCTGGTCTACAAGATACACTATACGACTAAGGTACCCATGTACATGTCAAAATACTTCCCAAAGGTCAGTGAATACCACAACCACTACACCAGAGGAAGCTCAACAAATCATGTTAAACCCAGATTCGGCTCAAACAAGGGACTAAACACGTTTCGCAATTATGCCACATCAATGTGGAACGCCCTACCCAAAGCTGTAAAGGAATGTGAATCCCTACCCACATTCAAAACCGCTCTTAAAGAGCACCTACGGGAGGCTGCAATTCGAAACTGGCCACCGTAAATGCCCAAAACCCCCACCACCTCCTAATAGACAGTCTCCTCCCCACCGCATGTATATATTCCCTCCCCGCCGTATGTATATTTCTCTCCCACCCACCCACCCCCTCCTAATGTACAGTCCCCTCCCCATCATATGTATATACTCTGTCAGGATCTAGGGGTAACAGTACTGTATATTTGAATACCGTTTAAGTCACAAATGTATCAGTACTAAATACCTATATGTCCCTATGCCATAAATGTCATGTATGTTGTGTATGTCATAAATGTCTATATGAATTGAAAATGGGGGACCCTGATGGAAACAAGACAAACGTCTTTCTCAGGTCTGCATCCCCTTAACAATTGTGTGTATTGAGCCGTACTGTACTGTACCCATTCTGCAATCTGTTAAATAAAGTTTTCATTCATTCATTCATTCATTCATTCATTCATTCATTCATTCATTCATTCATTCACTCACATTTGTTTGGAAAGGGGGAACATATTGCATGAGTCTGGCTAGACTTATGAAACCACAGGAAATATATTGTGTATTAGTTCCTGAGCAGACAGATCAGAGAAAGAAACTCACAACTGCCAGCAGGCAGGCTATACAGTACATGACTATATTGACGGACAATCTATATACTGAAAGACACTTTTTTATGCCACTGTGGGAATGTGTATGAACTGCTGATGTGAATGTCTCTTTCCTCTGAACTTGTTAAAAAAATAAAAAAAATAAGGAAATAGATGGTATATCAGTTCCTGATGTTAGGCTTTAACAATTGGCCTCACAGCTACGCTAAATTGCTGATTGGATTAAAAGGCAGGGGAGGAGCTGCTCTAACATAGAATCTACTCGGGTCAAGCAGTCCTTAAGAGGTACAGTATCTTGTTTACTTCGGAACAAAAGAAGATTAGAATGTCTATTATTGGCAATTGGCATAACGACTAACAGTGGGATGGGAGAAAAATCGGAAAAAGGAGGGGGGAAAAGATAATAATAAAAAAAAAAAAAGTATCTGGCTAAAAACACAATTGAGTAAAAGTCAAAAAGTCCTATGTTTAATAATATTGACGGTTCACATTCAGTTTCACTTATGTCTGCATCATGGGTTAAAAATAAGCACATGATAAAATCCAACTAAATCATATCCATCAATGTCAATAAGAGCGTGGTGAGATAAAATGTGTATAAAACAAGTGTGTAAAAACAGGTGTATAAAAACAGGTGTCTAAAAACCGGTGTATAAAAACAGGTGTAAAAACAGGTGTGTGGGGAACAGGTCAGAGGTCAGGGTCCCCCGCACTATATTGTGCTGTTGTACAGTCTGATGGCAGTGGGGACAAGACCTCCTATGCCGCTCAGTCCTCGAGTGCAGAGAGATTAGCCGTCCACTGCGACTGCTGCTCTGCCCCACCAGGGTGTGGTGGAGAGGGTGGTTGGTATTGTTCATAATGGCCAGCAGCTTGTTCTGCGTGCGGCTCTCCACCACGGTCCCCAGTGGGTCCAGTCTCCTCCCCACCACTGAGCCAGCCTTTTTCACCAACTTATCCAGCCGCCTGGCATCCCTGGCCATGGTATTACCACCCCAGCAGACAGCGGCATAGAGGAGCACACTTGCCACCACTGCCTGATGGAACATGTACAACATTTCCCCAGACACATTAAAAGACCTGAGCCTCCTAAGAAAGAACAGCCGGCTCTGTCCTTTCTTGTAGAGCGCTTCCGCATTTGCAGCCCTATACCAATATAAAACCCCAAATACAGGTAGAGACTAGACTATACCAGGTGGCAGCCACACATTTAATTTTCCTTACAGAGCAAACAAACAACGCCTACTGTTACAAAGGGTCAGATTAAACCGAATATATATATTTATTGCTTGATATCCCTTGTATAATATTTGTATATCGTTTGATATCCCCTGTATATTATTTGTATACACTAGGGCTGACCTTCGAAGCTTTTTTGGCAATCGAAGCTTCGGGGCCGAGCTTCGATTTTTATTCGAAGCTTCGAAAAAAAAATAAAAAAAAATAAAAACAAATATTTTTTTTTAATATTTTTTTTTTAATATTTTTTATTTTTTTATCTTATGTTGTGGGACTTGTACAGCACTTTCGTAAACGTTGTTGTTTTTAAATGTGCTCTATAAATAAAGTGGGTTGGATTAATTAATTAAGTAGCCCCTTTCGTGACTGACGCATCCAACAAGGTTTCACTCGGCTGTG
This sequence comes from Notolepis coatsorum, assembly GCF_963971535.1. Lineage (NCBI taxonomy): Eukaryota > Metazoa > Chordata > Actinopteri > Aulopiformes > Paralepididae > Notolepis > Notolepis coatsorum. The sequence goes on from NC_140165.1 coordinate 186,675,974, forward strand.
TGATTTAATTCAAGGTGGATCGCTGTTGTCGTTTGAACAACTTCAGATTTCATGGGAACTACCAATCCCCCAAATCAAGAATGTTTAAGATGAATGAAGTAAGATTTTGATTATTTGAAATATGGCCTGTGTAGACTAAACTATGCACAGAATTATGTCAGTCTACAAGGTCCGGATTCTACATGGTCCGGCAATGTAGACCTTGTAGACTCCACTACAGACCAATTATCAGTGAATGTTCATGCATTTTTAAGAAGGGAAACTTCCACAAAAAAACAAAGAACTCACCAAAACATCTCAGTAGCACCTTATCTAAATGTTATATTTCATATATGGAGATTCATATTTATTTATGTATTGCATGCATTTCTACATTTTATTTCCTATTTTGTTTATTCATCCCAGTATCTTTCTTTCTTATGTGTGGAATTCTACAAGGTGCGCACACACACACACACACACACACACACCTACACACACACACCTACACACACACACACACACACACACACACACACACACACACACACACACACACACACACACACACACACACTTACATTTAGTCATTTAGCTGACGCTTTTATCCAAAGCGACTTACAAGTTCTGTACGACAAGACAGCAAGAAGGGTACAACTCTATCAGCTGAGTAACAATGTTCATCAAAGTGTTGCGTGTTACAGTGTAGGTTAGTTTATTAGGACAAGTGCATGACAGTAAGGTTAGTCACGGTTAGATTTTTTTTTTTTTTTTTTTTTATCATTTCAGATAATGGTTGAAGAAGTGAGTCTTTAGTCGACGGCGAAAGATTGGACGGGATTCGGCTGTCCTAACTGGGATGGGTAGTTCACACACACACACACACACACACACACACACACACACACACACACACACACACACACACACACACCTACACACACACACAAATCCAAGTAAAAAAAAAAAATTGAATTATTTTTTTGAATTATTATTATTATTATTTTTTTTTTTTTTTGAACTTCGATTTTTTTTTTAATGTTCGAAGCTTGTGCCATCGAATCGAACGTTCGAAGCTTCGAAGCATTTAAGACAGCCCTAATATACACGGAATATCCCTTTACCTGCGTACAAACCAGAGTAATATGCGCTCTCCTATTGGACACCCCCCCCAGGCTCCAGGCAGTCTCGTACTCAGACAGGTGCAGTGGGCGAGTTTGGGGCATGTTACAACATGCCTTTGGCAGTGCAGTGATTCAGGACAAAAGTGACCAGGTTGGCACTAGATTGTCACTTATGTATAAATACGGCGCAGGTGTAAACAGCAGTAGTTCATCAAGTAGTTCAGTTCAAACCTTAAGACCTTCACCACGAGTCAACGTGCAAGTGAAGTGAGCAACCTTGCGTCTAAATAGAGCACTTAGAACATGTGCGAATAGGATAGTAAAAGTGTCAGAGTTTAGTGAAGTAACGTCAAGTTCGACCTAGTTAAATGTGAAGTATAGTGCACAGGAGAACCAGCGTCGGCGAATGCAGAACCATTTCTGGTTGGATTATATTGCTTTGGGACCGTGACTGCTGGAGCAGAGAACCGTCGATCCCACTGTCGTTTGAGATTTACCCCCGTGAGGATCATCACTCGAGCCCGCCTCTAGGAAGAGGCTGGCTAGCTGTCTTCCATGCTTGATTGATTGATTGATTGAAAAGTTTATTAACAGATTGCAGAATGGGTACAGTACAGTACATCTCAATACATACAATTGTTAAGGGGATGCAGACCAGAGAAAGACTTTCGTCTTGTTTCCACCAGGGTCCCCCATTTTCAATTCATCATAACATATATGACATACATGACATACAGATAGACAGTACTGCTACATCTATACATTTATGACATATCAGATTTGCAAATACAGTACTGTTTGTGATACAAAAGTGTCCAGAAAAGGAGTGTATATACATTTGGCGTAGAAACTGTACATTGGAGGAGGTTGGTGGGGTGGGGTTGGGTGGGTTGGGTGAGGGCTGTACATTGGAGGTGGGGGGGGGGGGGGGGGGGGGGGGTTGGGTAGGGGACACATACACATTTTACACTGTACATTGGAATGTTGACAAAGCCTTACTTGGTCATTTACTGTACAACTAGTTAGGACATTTGTAGGGGCCAGTTTCGAATTGCAGTCTCACGTAGGTGTTTTTTGAGAGTGTTTTTGAAGGTGGGTAGTGATTCACATTCCTTTACAGCTTTAGGCAGGGCGTTCCACATTGATGTGGCATAATTGCGAAACGTGTTTAGTCCCTTGTTTGAGCCGAATCTGGGTTTTACATGATTTGTGGAGCTCCCTCTGGTGTTGTGATCGTGGTATTCACTGACCTTTGGGAAGTATTTTGACATGTACATGGGTACCTTGGTCGCGTAGTGTATCTTGTAGACCAGGCCCATTGCAAGTTGCTGTACTCTGTCGTCTACTCTAAGCCATCCTAGGTTGTCAAAGTGGGCAGGGGTGAGGTGGGTTCTAGGAGTCAGGTCAAGTAGTAGTCTGACTAGCTTGTTTTGAGATGTTTGTAATTTGTTTTTTAGTGCCTTTGAGGTGCTTTGGTACCATGAGGTGCAAGCATAGTCGTAGTACCCTTGAATGAGTGCTCCTGCTAGAGTCTTCAGGGTATTCTTGTTTACCAGAGAGGAGATCCGGTACAAGAATCGCGTTCGTTGGTTGACTTTTTTTATTACATTGGATGCCATTTTGTCACAGGAAAGATTAGCCTCTAGGATGGAACCCAGGTAGGTAATTTCATCTTTCCTTGTGACAATATTGTCACCCACTGTAACCGAGAAGCCGTCAGTCTTGCTGAGTTTGTTATTTGAACCGAAGAGAATGGACTCTGTTTTGCCCATGTGTAATGATAGTTTGTTGTCGGCGAGCCATATGCAGATTTTGCCTAGTTCCGAGCTGAGGGCTTTTTCAACCTGTAACTTGTTCTTGTCAGAGACCAGCAGGGCTGAGTCGTCCGCAAACAGGAACAAGTTGCAGTCACAAGCTGACGACATGTTCATTGCATAAATTAGGAATAGTAGCGGTCCTAGTATGCTTCCTTGTGGAACACCACAGCTCACTGTGAGGGGGGGAAAGGGTACCGTTTACTTCCACCATCTGTTCCCTCCCCTCCAGGTAGATTGTATCCAGCTCACTGATAAACTATCAAAACCATTGCTTTTAGCTTGTCAATCAGAATGGTTGATTGACAGTGTCGAAGGCCTTTTGTAGGTCCAGCATGACCATGCCGCAGTATTTGCCCCGCGTCCACCTCTTGTTTGATGTGTCGTTCAAGTAGAGAAGGCATGTGTCAGTGGAGTGGATGTTCTGAAGCCAGATTGGAATTCGTAGATTAGATTTTTTTCCGCGAGGTATTTTTCGATCTGTTCGTATACTATTTTCTATGACTTCTGAGATGGATGTAAGGATAGAAACAGGGCGGTAGTTACCCGGGTCTAATTTGCTGCCCTTTTGTGCAGGGGTGTTACTCTCGCAATTTTGAAGTCCTTGGTGACGTGTCCTGTTTTATGGAGAGGTTTATTATGTGTGTGATGACTGGGTGATGGCTGCTGCTGAGTCTCTGAGGAATTTGGAGGGGATGTTGTCATGGCCAGTGGCCTTGTTTGGTTGGAGGGCGCTCAGTTTTTTGAGTACCTCATCTGTAGTTACTATTTCCAGTTTGAAGTCGTCTTTGTGGACGCCTGAGGTCATGTAGTATGCTACTATGTGTTCTACCCCATACTGCCCTGAGTGGGAGGGTAGTTTGTTTACCAGTGTTGTGGCTATGTTTGTGGAAGAAAGTGTTTAAGTCATTGGCTACTCCAGCTTGTCTGTGATGAGCGTGTTGTCCGTCTTTATGTTTATGTTTGAGAACCTGGTTTTGAGTTTTTTACTGCAGCCTAGTTGATTGTTGAGTAATTTCCAAAGTTCACGTGGTTTATTTTTGTTTTCCTCGGTTTTGTCATTGATGAAATTTTTTTTTGCAGTTTTGATCATGGAGTTTACGTCATTTCTAGCTGTTTCTTTCTAGTTTGAGTTCAGTCACGTGGTCTTGGAGTTTACTGCTCGTGCTTTTGGTAAGCTTTGACTGACTTTTACGAAACTCAGAGCATTTTTGTCTCTGGCTTTCATAGCGGTCAGTATTTCAGTGTGCATCCATGGCTCAGCGCGATTTTTTACCCTGGTGGTTCTTAGGGGGGCCATTTTGTTTAGTATTGATGGAAATTTGGTTTTGAAGCCAAGCCAAGTTTCTTCAACCAGTGTACCATTGAGTTCATCTGACCAGTCCAGACTCTCCAGTTCAAGGTAAAGGCCTCGCTAGAGTAGGTTTTGAGGTCTCTAGATGTGACTGTTTTGTGACAGCCAGCCTTAGTTTTAGCTTTTTGCGGGTACAGAATATCATGTAATGATCACTTAACCCGCATGCTATAACCACTTTAATGGAGATCTTGGACTTGTCAGAGGTCAGTATGAGGTCAATGGTAGTCTGAGTTGATTCACATATCCTTGTGGGTTGGGTGATTAGTTGGCTGAGGCCGTGCAGATCACAAAACCTATTGAAGGATTGAAGACGGGTGCATTTTTTGTTGCATATCCGTGTTCCAATCCCCAATAAGAATTTTTCCGCATCCTCAGCTCCAGCTAAGCACAATCCAGAGTATCATAAAAACCAGTCTGTTCTGTGGTCTATAGATTGTGCCTATTAGTACTGATTTTGCCTTTCAATAATATTTCAATCCATACAGTTTCAATCTCGTCATGGTTAAGGTCAGTACGGTTGCTGAATTTGGTATCTTTGTGTATATACACACAGACACCACCTCCATACTGGTTCCTATCCCTCCTGATGATTGAATAGTCCTCGATTTCTATCTCTGGATCCTGAACAGATGAGTCAAGTTTTGTTTCTGTGAAACATAATATATTTGCCTTACCGTTTAGAAACAAATGTCTGATTTCAGCCAATTTCGGTTTCAAGCTGTTTATGTTTAAGTGAAATATGTGAAGTCCATTTTTGCTTGTAATAAGTTTGATGTCGTCACAGTTGAGGTAACTCTGTTCCATTGTGTCCTGTCCTGTGGTGGGGGGAGGGGGGCGTTGTTGCTGTTTGTGCCGTGGGTGGGGAGGGGGGGAGGGGTATGCTTTGTCCTTGCTGGTGTCTGTATTCTTTGTGTGAAAGCCCGCGATGTGGGGGGGGGGCTGGTTGATTACAGATATGTCTGATTGTACTCCATTGTGGGGAGGGGGGGTGCCTTTTGTCCTGGCCTCGGCCCGGGTAGACTTGCTGGCATGGCGGGCCCGCCAAGCTAAACCGTCGGTGTCCTTGGTGGTCTCGATGTCCCGCGCCGCTCTTCCTTTAGCCACTCGCCGAGTCCGCTGGGGCTTCTGTGAGGGTATGTCGCCGCTTGCTGGTCGGCTGGTGCAACTGCTGGCTGAAGCGTCAATTGCGTGGATGCTGTTGATCTCCGGCGCCGGTGTGAGGAGCGATGCCTCGCTGTTTTGTCCCCGCGACGTGCTGGGCGCCTCGGTTGTGAACCCCGGTTCCTTCCCTCTCGCTGTGGCCTCTCGTGGGTTCTTTTGCAGGGGTGGCAGAGGAGGATGTTGCCGTTGATCATGTCGTTAGCCGCAGTATGTGTGGGTAGCCGTTGATCTGTTGTACTGGCTGCTGCTTCTTGGATCAGCAGATTTGACTGTAGTCTCTGGTTCCGTGTCATTACGGGACCAGGGTTCTGATGAATGTCACCCGACATGAGCAGGTATAATAAAACATTGATCTCTTATTACACTTGCCTGCCGGGGGTATTTCTTTCGTTCCGGATTTGCAGTAAGTACTGTGTGGATGGTCGTGGCTCCGAAGGCAGGATGTTTCCTCTCCGAGCCCGTTAACAAATAGAAGTCGCAATGGGACTGCTGTTTTACGTTTTCGCTATCCTCCACTTCTGTCTGGAGTTGCTGCTTGAGTTGTGAATTCAGGTACAAATTCCATAATCCACAGGAGGGAAAGTAGAAAATGCGCAAAGTACTTTGTTGTTGTTGCTCTGTTGCGTTGGTTACGGGAGCTACGTAAAATGCGACCGTCCATGTTGAAGCCGGATGCATAACAGTATGCTGTCGAGCATACTTGGATTACAACTGCTGCTTTGTCTGCCGATCAAGGAGTACATGTACCGACTCCCGTAGCTGGAGCCTCTTATTCCTCGTTGACCCAGACTTTGTACCCGAACATTCCTCTACCCCGGCGGCCTTACCCCCGGAGGAACCCCCCAGTGTCTCCAGCCGGTACTAGTGTGCCCTATGTAATTGCTATACCACAGGTTGGCGTCAGTTTAGACCCATCTTAGTATTCATACTATTCTCATTGACTTACTTACGTGTGTTCTTCGCCATACAAGCGCAAGCATAATTCTCAATCTGTAACCTAACGTTGCTTGATAATAATAAATACCCTCTAAAATTGAACTTTATGTGTCAATGCCGTATCTTGTGTGGGTGTTCACCATATATATTCATGTACTGTATGGCCAGTAATTAAAGTACATAACTAGTAGTGGTTTAATATACCATACTCTTCAATACATCAGGGAATTGTACCCCTCAGTTACAATTGGTCCTTCGAGCCGGAGGTATCAGTGTAATATCTAATATAATATTGATATTAACCATGGCCAGCGGTGAACACTCCCCACGGGCTCTCCCAAGCTAGAACGCCCGCAGCGCAAACGTCAGCCACCTCCCTATCTGGAGGAATACGCTGTCGTTCTACTACCTAGCTTATCTAAACAGACGTTAAATACGGATAAAGCGGATAGTCAAAGCACGTCAAATCCTACCGACCAGGCACCTGCCAGTAGAGACCCAGTGGGTTCTAACGAAACTGACAAGCTCACGGGGGGACCATGGGGGACAGACATGACTATACCCCAGACAACGTCAACGGGATAGTCCCCGGAGAGCTCCAGGATAAAGAAAGCGCTCCAGGACAGAACCCGACACACCACCGAAGAGAAGCGCGCCCAGGAGATGGACCTCGAGCGCGCCCAGAGAACAGATCTCCAACGAGCACGGTCAGAAGCCGATCACCTCCGTCAGTGTCATCCCCCAGCGAGGCGACCAGATGCTGGCGCAGGCCTTCATCGCCACCCTGGCAGCCTCCACCGAACGCGATCGACTTCAGGGTGAACGCGATCGACTTCAAGCACAGACGCTTAGTGAGCGCGAACATTCTTCCATGGAACAAGAGCGCCTCCGGGTGCAACAATTAAGTGAGCGCGAACACTCTACCATGGAAAGAGAGCGCCTTCAGGCTCAACAGACGAGCGAGCGCGAACAATCTGCAGACCAACGAGAGCGCCTTCACGCGCAACTCCAAGCGCAAGCCCTTAGTGAACGCGAACACTCTGCAACCGAGCGAGAGCGCTTCCAGGCGCAACAAAGGAGTGAAGACGACCGCATAAGACTGAGACCAGACGCCTTCAGACGGAAGAGAACATTGAAAGAGGCCGGCCGATGCACAGCGCGCCGCCGCCAATGCACAGCGCGACGTCGCCAATGCACAGCGCGACGCCGCCCATGCCCAGCGCGAAGCACAGCGCGACGCCGCCAATGCCCAGCGCGAAGCAGAGCGCGACGCCGCCCATGCCCAGCGCGAAGCAGAGCGCGACCGGCTGCAGGCGCAGATGATAGAACAATTGATTGCCATGGCGACACCCCCTCTCTCCGCACGGAGCTCCCGGAGATCATCACGACAAGGGTCTAGGGCACCTTCCCTACCCGACCCAGCGACCCGGGACCCGGCCAACAGAAGGATCCTGTCTACGTCTCCGGGCCCCTCCCGACCGGTCCCTACGAGACCCAGCCACCGGGAAGAACCGGCCTACGTCGCCGAGAGACTGACTAGAAGACTCCAGGACCTAGAAGAGGAAGAGGAAGAGGAGGAATGTCAAGCCCACCAGCAGCAACGTACTCTGGACCAGGAGGCCCAGTACAGCCCCGACCAGCAGCAACGTACTCTGGACCAGGAGGCCCAGTACAGCCCAGACGTCAGCCCCGAGTCACTGCACTACAAACCCCCGACCCAACTCACGGGTGAGTTTGACGTACAGTCAGCACCGAGGAACAGCACCTGGGTACCCGGCCCCTGGTACCCACCAAGTACCAGCCTACGACAACACGTACGGGGAGACTCGCCCAGGAGGCCTCTCCCCTACGCTCACCAATGTGCCAGCCATCCATGGTATCGTACCTCGCACACCGACGTTCCCAGACTTTACGCACGAGGACAGAGCACAGTACACGGAATTACGGATGTGCTTGGAGACTATGATGTCCGACGTCCCCGATGAGTCGTACAAATATGCCATCCTCCTCAAACACCTCAAGGAGCCCAGAGCGCATAATATAGCGCTGGCATATTCCAACTCAAGTACCCATACTCCGCGGCTCTAGTGGCCCTCGACCAGCGTTATGGACGCATATGGGACTACGTGATACAAGAAATAAGAGATATCGACCGCCTCCCCCAGCCAAAGACAATAGAGCATTGGATGACCTCTCTATCAAGGTACAATCCCTGGTAGGATGCTGGGGTCCCAAAAGGAGAAAGGGAGATATGAACTATATGCTAACTCTAATGTGGAACGAATACTAGAGAAGCTCCCTCCAGCCCGCCAAGAGCGCTTTCGGCGGCAGAGAGACCACCGTGATCCCGACGGTCCCGAGCCATCCCTCCTAGACCTGGCCGCCTTCCTCGCGAGGGAAGTCAGCAGCCTACGACTGGATACGTTCGTGTGGAGTGGACCAAGCCCAAGAGATGGACCTCGGAGATCTAATGATAACCGCCGGTCGGTGACCGTTATGCACCAGGCCGAGTCAGTGCCGCAGCACGAGAACCACAGCAACCCCCCGACCAAGGGGGAGTGAAGATTGAATGCCAGTACTGTGAAAAGGAACATCGGCTGTATCAATGTGACACTTTCAAGAAGCTGACCACTGACGAGGTGAGTCAGTGGATCAAAGCCAACCGCCGCTGCTTCTGCTGCGCGCGCAGCCATATGGCAGCTGAGTGCCGTTTAAAGAAGAAATGCAGCAAGTGCGACGGCGCCCACTTGGAGGTCCTGCACGACATCAACAAGTGTCCGCCAGGAAACCAAAGTGGGCCCGTCACGGTGATGTATCAGGCCGAGGCGGTGGCACCACTACCGAAGATCCATAGGACCGCCCCCTGGTGGTCTGACTGCTACAGCAGACACTGGGAGTCACGGTGCTACTCGGACTACCGCAAGTCGGCACCACTACAGAAGATCCAAGGCAACCCACCAACAGGAGTGCTCCACATAGACCAGCATAGCGGGACCCCCCGAGTGCTCATCAAAGTGGTCAGAGTGCTCCTGAGCTACGAGGACAAGGTCCTGGACACTTACGCCGTCCTAGACGATGGGTCTGAAAAGACTCTCCTCCTCGCTTCCGCCGCAGCCCAGTTGGGCATGCGGGGTGCCAAAGGAACAATGACAATCCGTACCATTAGAAGAGACCAGAAGACCATAAAGGGTGAAATGTCTCCTTCACGATAGCAGCGGTCGAGCAGCCCGAGAAGCAGTATAGTATCACTAACGTCTTCACCAGCCACGACATAGGCTTGTCGCAGTACACCTACCCATCCCACAGCTGATGGCGAAGTACGTGCACCTACGCAGACTACCTATACCGCTTATCGACGGCGCCACACCGACCCTGCTCATAGGCTCCGACCACGCGGACCTCATTCTCCCAATTGAGGCGGCCCACATCGGACCCAAAGGATGCCCAGTCGCGGTCAGACCCGACTGGGGTGGATGCTCCAGGGCCCCCTCTACGGACTTGACAGTCAACCCACGTTTACACGCTGCCTGCACACAAAGGTGAGCGACACAGGCCACTCTCTCGTACAGCCCGTTGAGAGGCTATTGACATTAGACGAGAGGCCTGTGAGAGAACCGTGGGCACAAGAAGAGGGAGTTCCGAACTCCACCCCCTCAGCTGCGCTCCAAGCGACGTAGCTGACCTCGAACCCAGCACCCCAAGCGACTCCTTGATGGGGCGGCCGAACCGGCCCCTCCTCAGACGGGGTACCGACCAAACAAGAGGAACAGACGGGGATGTGGAGACACAGCCAAGCACAGATCAACCAGTCTCAGGCCCGCTTCCTCCTAAGCTCCTACCATCCCTTCCAGCCCGTCAGAAGCGGTCAAGGACAGGACAACTTAAAGGTGGACACAATCGTTATGATCATAGACCAGTCACTACCCCGAGTTGCGTGGCCGGCCGGCCGCGTAAGCAAAGTGATCACTGGTGCAGACGGAAAGGTCAGAGCGGCAGAAGTTATTGTCCAGGGACGGACCTACACCCGACCCGTGGCGAGGCTGATAGAGTTGCCGAGGCTCCCTGACTCCCTTGATGACGATCATGACCCACTGACTTTGTAGATTGCCCTACTCCCCACAACAGACATTGAGTAGTTGACAGGACTATTAATCTGCCTTCGCTTTAACTAATTAGGTGCGGACTAATTAGGAGGTGGCTGTTACAAAGGGTCAGATTAAACCAGAATATATATTTATTGCTTGATATCCCTTGTATAATATTTGTATATCGTTTGATATCCCCTGTATATTATTTGTATATATACACGGAATATCCCTTTACCTGCGTACAACCAGAGTAATATGCGCTCTCCTATGGACACCCCCCCCCCCCCAGGCTCCAGGCAGTCTCGTACTCAGACAGGTGCAGTGGGCGAGTTTGGGGCATGTTACAACATGCCTTTGGCAGTGCAGTGATTCAGGACAAAAGTGACCAGGTTGGCACTAGATTGTCACTTACGTATAAATACGGCGCAGGTGTAAACAGCAGTAGTTCATCAAGTAGTTCAGTTCAAACCTTAAGACCTTCACCACGAGTCAACGTGCAAGTGAAGTGAGCAACCTTGCGTCTAAATAGAGCACTTAGAACATGTGCGAATAGGATAGTAAAAGTTGCTAGAGTTTAGTGAAGTAACGTCAAGTTCGACCTAGTTAAATGTGAAGTATAGTGCACAGGAGAACCAGCGTCGGCGAATGCAGAACCATTTCTGGTTGGATTATATTGCTTTGGGACCGTGACTGCTGGAGCAGAGAACCGTCGATCCCACTGTCGTTTGAGATTTACCCCTGTGAGGATCATCACTCGAGCCCGCCTCTAGGAAGAGGCTGGCTAGCTGTCTTCCTGCTGTCGAGCATACTTGGATTACAACTGCTGCTTTGTCTGCCGATCAAGGGAGTACATGTACCGACTCCCGTTGCTGGAGCCTCTTTATTCCTCGTTGACCCAGACTTTGTACCCGAACATTCCTCTACCCCGGCCGGCCTTACACCCGGAGGGAACCCCCAGTGTCTCCAGCCGGTACTAGTGTGCCCTATGTAATTGCTATACCACAGGTGGCGTCAGTTTAGACCCATCTTAGTATTCATACTATTCTCATTGACTTACTTTACGTGTGTTCTTCGCCATACAAGCGCAAGCATAATTCTCAATCTGTAACCTAACGTTGCTTGATAATAATAAATACCCTCTAAATAGACTTTATGTGTCAATGCCGTATTCTTGTGTGGGTGTTCACCATATATATTCATGTACTGTATGGCCAGTAATTAAAGTACATAACTAGTAGTGGTTTAATATACCATACTCTTCCAATACAGTCAGGAATTGTACCCCTCAGTTACACCTACCATATTGAATAAATGCACATTATTAAACTATTAGATACTAGATAGATAGATAGATAGATAGATAGATAGATAGATAGATAGATAGATAGATAGATAGATAGATACTTTAATTAATCCCCTTGGGAAATTCACTGTTCACTGTTACACTGTTAGGTACTATACACTGTTACACAATAATATTGCTGTTGTCAGCCTGGTATTTGTTGGTCAACAACTTCCTTGTAGGAAATAATCCTGGCATGGGGGTTTGAATCAGGTACCTGTGGTGTTAGAGGTTATAACAGGTATCTGTGGTGTTAGAGGTTATAACAGGTACCTGTGGTGTTAGAGGTTATAACAGATATCTGTGGTGTTGGAGGTTATAACAGGTATCTGTGGTGTTAGAGGTTATAACTGGTATCTGTGGTGTTAGAGGTTATAACAGGTATCTGTGT
>NC_140165.1:186688365-186794115 GCF_963971535.1 Notolepis coatsorum
GGTTTTGGGATATTAGCCTCGGATTCTATTGCCCCTTCCCTCTGGACAGTGTCCCAGCGAGTATCGCCGTGTATTCTGTTATTATAACAAACCGACCCTCTGATTCAGTTCTCATAATAGTCGGGCCAGACTTGCTGAAGAGGCGCTCCTCTGAACAACTATACGTGACGTCCCCCTCTCCTCCAGTTTGGGGATCATCTGAAACGGATCTCAGCCACGTATACTTTTGTCCCAGTCTCTATTATATGAGCAAAGTCTCTTTTTTGCCTCCATTTCCTTGTTTTCTTATCTAGCTAAACAACTTGTATCAGTAATATTGGCGGTCTTTCTTCTGACTACTCGAGTGACTGACGTCACACATACAGCTACGCCGGCCGCGTGTACCGCTTCCGCAACGGATTCTATTTCCGGGTTTCCTGATTGGCCGTGACGGCCACGTGACACGCCGCGGCCACGCCCCGCGGCAGCAGACGCGGCAGCGAGAGGCCGCCGCTGCATTTAACATTTGAAAGGCATACATTGTTGTCGTACAGAAGTACAGAATACTTTTATCCAAAATGCTTCTCATTGTCGCGCCACATCTCCCGAGTGCAGAGCTGTGCCCCACTGCCTTTCACATCGCGCCACGCTTAATTATTTATCATTTAACATTTGAAAGGCATACATGTTGTCATACAGAAGTACAGAATACTTTTATCCAAAATGCTTCTCATTGTCGCGCCACATCTCCCGAGTGCAGAGCTGTTAAAATAAGAATGAACTGACTGCATCTGACAATTTGTTTGTATAAGAAAACAGGTTGAGACGAAAAGACAGTGTTCCTGAAAAATGTAACTGTGTTGAAAACCAGCCTATTCTCTACCGTTAACCATGAGAGTTGTATACATTGCATAGTATATTGTATAGCGTATGGTGTATGGTAACTCAGTGGGGAAAGTGATTAAACAGCTCTGCACTCGGGAGATGTGGCGTGACATTTTGGATAAAAGTATTCTGTACTTCTGTATGACAACAATGTATGCCTTTCAAATGTTAAATGATTAAGCGTGGCGCGATGTGAAAGACAGTGGGGCAAGTGACTAAACAGCTCTGCACTCAGAAAAAAAATGACCGCGGCCAATCAGGGCAACCCCGGAAATAGAATCCGTTGCGGAAGCGGTACACGGTATTGGAACGAGGCATTAAATTAACAACATTTAAAAAAAAATTTAATAATAATCTTTGAAAGATAAAACATTTAAAGAAATTATAAAAAATAAAAATACAAATTTTTATTTTTATTTTTTTTATCTTTGAATTGCGGGACATTGTTTTGTTGTAGCGGGACGCGGGACAAACGTCCCAATATCGGGACTGTCCCGCGAATCGCGGGACAGGTGGGCACCCTATACATAATAAATGTATACATGATCATGCAACATAAAAAAAATTGTTGTAGGAACAGTTTGGGAGAGGGAGGTAGGGAGGGGTTTTCGATTGTGTATTGTGAAGTTTAGACTTCAGAGAGAGAGAGAGAGAGTAAAGTACCGAAAAAGGTACTGTTGGGTACTGGTATCGATTCCAATGTAAAAAGAAACATTTCCAGGCTCGGTGTCCCAAGCAGATGCAAGCCGCATTTTTACAATGAATCGCAATCGCAATATCTGTCCGAAAAATCGCAATTAGATATTTTCCCAAATCGTGCAGCCCTAGCGTAGACCAGGGTTTAACCCCTGGTCGTCAAGAGAGAGGGGAGAGGAGGAAGATGAGCTGGTGCTACCCCTCACACAAAAATGCACACACACACTGTGTTTAAGTTATTAAAATCATAACGATTGTCCAAATCTGTCTGTTTTATACATTTTAGAGAGAGAGAGAGAGAGAGAGAGAGAGAGAGAGAGAGAGAGAGAGAGAGAGAGAGAGAAGAGAGAGAGAGAGAGAGAGAGAGAGAGAGAGAGAGAGAGAGAGAGAGAGAGAGAGAGAGAGAGAGAGAGAGAGAGAGAGAGAGAGAGAGAGAGAGAGAGAGAGAGAGAGAGAGAGAGAGAGAGAGAGAGAGAGAGAGAGAGAGAGAGAGAGAGAGAGAGAGAGAGAGAGAGAGAGAGAGAGAGAGAGAGAGAGAGAGAGAGAGAGAGAGAGAGAGAGAGAGAGAGAGAGAGAGAGAGAGAGAGAGAGAGAGAGAGAGAGAGAGAGAGAGAGAGAGAGAGAGAGAGACTCTCTGTCTGGTTATTAGCAGCAGATGTTTGAGGGCGGGTCGTCTTGAACACGTAATTCACTGTTTCATCATCGTCTGTGGATCAGTGAGAGAGGAGTGGTCCATGGTCACTATGGTAACCAACATTCTTCTGCACTTAGGAATGGTCCCTACTCCCTCCACATAGGGAGTCATATAACATAAGACTAATCTGTCACCCTGTCTGCATGCAAGTGGGTTCTAACTAGGGCTGGAGGTATACTGAATATTAAGGTATGCCGTCATGGATCCATACAAAGGTTATGGATTTTTGCTTTAGCCCATACCGTCATCAATGATATGTACAAACCGTAAATTCATATGTGTATTCTTAAAGTTAATCAATTAGCTTTACTTCTAAAGCCAGCAGCCAGCAAGTTGTCCACAGGGTCCATGGCAGCAGTGGCATACAACATGCTCTAAAATAATAATTATTATGCATGAATATTAACATTATTACAGAAGCTACAGTAGCAGAGAGGAACAGACCTGTGGATGAACATTAACATTATGACAGAAGCTAACAGAGAGGAACAGCCCCATGGATGAACATTAACATTATTACAGAAGCTAACAGAGAGGAACATTAACATTATTACAGAAGCTAACGGAGAGGAATAGACCCGTGGATGAATATTAACATTAATGACAGAAGCTAACAGAGAGGAATATTAACATTATGACAGAAGCTAACAGAGAGGAATATTAACATTATGACAGAAGCTAACCGAGAGGAGTAGACCCATGGATGAATAGATTAATATTAACATTATGACAGAAGCTGTCAACGGAGAGAGGACTTTGGTTACAGAATGTCTTTGCTATTGATTCACACTGCTGAGAAGTTGTATAATAAGATAATACTTATTTACTTATATGCATATGTACAACATCCTTTTGAAATTAATTCATTCATTCACCATTGAAGGTATTGCCGGTTTGCGCAGTTGTACGCATGTCTTAAAAGCATGTCTTAAAACTGCATGCACGTGTGAGTGAGTGAGTGAGTGGGTCGGTCGGTCGGTCGGTCGGTCGGTCGGTCGGTCCGGAGAGGAGAGGAGAGGAGAGGACCGACCGACCGACCGACCGACCGACTGACTGACTGACTGACTGACTCACACGTGCATGCAGTTTTAAGACATGCTTCTAAGACAGACAGACAGACAGACAGACAAATCACTGTGTGGGGGGGGTTCTTGACATTGACCGTGTGTGTATTTTTGCCGTGACTCTTGAGTTGAGCTCCTCAGTCTGTTCTTTTTCCATATCACACCACCTCTCTTTCTCTCTCTCTGAGTCTCTCTCCCTCCCTCTCTCTCTGAGTCTCTCTCCCTCCCTCTCTCTCTGAGTCTCTCTTCCTCCCTCTCTCTCTCTGTGTCTCTCTCCAGCTAATCAGCTTAAATAGATTAGACAAATATAGAAAATTCAATACAATCACAGACTGAAACAGGGAGATTTGTAATCATGTTTTAAATGGTCCATAGGTTATTTGGGTATTGATTTTTAGTGAGAGTTGAAGAGGTGGTGTAGTGGTCGCCTCACAGCTAGAAGGTTGTGGGTTCGATTCCCGCTTGGGGAGAGGTTGCCGTGTTGCCAGTTATCTCCCGGGACTTTTTGTATGGAGTTTGCATGTTCTCCCCGTGCTCGCAAGGGTTTGACTTACTTCTTGACTTAAGCCTTTGCACTCCCTGCGGAGCATAGGCCACTGACGATTTCTTTCCATGTTGCGCGGTTTTTGGCCTCCCGAACGATGTTGTGCCATCCCAGTCCAGCCTCTGTCATTTCCCCTTCCCAAGAACGGCGCTAGGTGTTTCGAGGCCTGCCGCGTTTCCTCTTTCCAGGTGGGTTCCATCGTAGGGCTTGCCGGGTGATGTTTGTGTCTTCCTTTCTCAGGGTATGGCCTATCCACATCCACTTTCTCTTCTTTATTTCTTCTGGCGGGGGTAGTTGTTTTGTGCGCTCCCACAGGTCCAGATTTGTAATGACATTTGGCCATCTCACTCTTAGAATGCGGCGGAGGCAGGAATTTATGAAGGACTGTACTTTCTGCTTCAGCCCTACGGTTGTCTTCCAGGTCTCCGAGCCATACAGAAGGACTGATTTAACATTGGAGTTAAATATCCTCAGCTTTGTGTTGGTTTTTATTTCGCGAGACCTCCATACTCGACCAAGTAGGTTGTATGCCGTTCTTGCTTTTCCGATTCGCACTCTGATGTCTTCTTCTGTGCCACCCGCTGTATCTACTACACTCCCAAGGTAGGTAAAGGAGTTAGTTTCTTCGATGGCCTCTCCCTCTAGTTCAATGTTTTGCTGGCACTTTGTGTTGATCTTCATAATCTTGGTTTTTACCCTATTGATCTTCATTCCTAGAGTTGAGGCTGTTTCCTTTAGTTTGTTGGTCTTTTGTTGCATTTGCTGGTGACTGTGTGATAAGAGAGCTAGGTCATCTGCAAAATCGAGGTCTTCAAGCTGGTGCATCAGTGTCCACTGGATGCCGTTTCTGGCTCCTTCTGTTGTCTTCTTCATGGTCCAATCAATGGCCAGCAGGAACAAGAAGGGGGACAGCAGGCAGCCTTGTCTCACTCCGGTCTTTATCTCGAACGGGTTTGAGGGCTCCCCTCTGTGCAGTACCCTACTTGTCATCCCGTCATATGATCCTCTGATGATGTTGATGTACTTCGGTGGGATTCCATAGTGCTCCATCAGGTGCCACAGACTGTTCCTATCTAGACTGTCAAAGGCCTGTTCGAAATCGATGAAGTTGATGTATAAAGAGCTGTTCCATTCCAGGGACTGTTCGATGATGATCCTCAGTGTGGCGATCTGGTCTATGCATGACCTTTCTTTCCGGAATCCTGCTTGATGGTCTCTGAGGAGCATGTCAACGGCAGTCTTCATCCTATCTAGAAATATCCGGTTGAAGACTTTGCTGGCGGTTGAAAGTAGCGTGATCCCCCGGTAGTTCTTGCATAGTGCAAGGTCCCCTTTCTTTGGTATCTTCACTATGTAGCCTTCTTTCCAATCTTTGGGTATCCTTTCTTCTTGCCAAATTTTCCTCATGAGGGGATGGAGTGCTTTGATGCTTGTAGTGATGTCGGTCTTGAATGCTTCGCTCGCAAGGGTTTCCCCTCCCGATAAGATCAACCCAATGGAAAAACATGCAGAACAGATCGCTAACGCTGTCACGTCCCTGAAGAAGCACTTGGATTGGTCCCCGGGTGCGGCCCCATGCCGATAGGTTATGAATATAACCGTAGTTCTATGAATACTAGTGACGCTCAGCGTCATCTGCACTAATCTCACTTCGTGCATATGCACTGAATAAAAACACACAATGTACCTTTACATACCAACATTCGTCTGGCCACACCCCTATCCGCTACCTTCATAAGCAGGTGTGTGGCCCCACACTCGCCTCCTTCCCAATCTTTCACCACAAGGCAAGATCAAAGGCTGCAGTGGTGTCCAGACGCTGAGCGTCACTAGTATTCATAGAACTACGGTTATATTCATAACCTATCGTTCTATATCATACTAGCTTCCGCTCAGCGTCATCTGCACAACGGGAGCTGAGCGGGAGCTTGAAGCTCGACAAATGTACCCCACTGAGGCCCCCCACAACCATCAGAACCGGGGAGGACCGAGCCCCCCGACCCTCCCTAATGGAGGATACTCTCCCTATTGGAGGACGGGAGGGAGACTGATCCGACCGTGCGAAGAGGAACTCGAGCAACTCAACGCACAGGGTGAGCAGACCGTGGCTTGACCCCACGACTACGCACACGCACAACCCGCATGCCACCAGGGAACGAACGGAAGGAACAAACCTTGTTACCGCCCCCAAAATCACGGGGTCAAGAGCAAACTCAACCCCGTGGCAAGGCCGTAGCAGCGGAGCGCGAAGGAAGACCCAGACCCACTGAAAGGACTGGATCCCCGGGAAAAAGGGGGCCCGGAGAGGTCAACGACGCCACAGCATCAAGACCTCACCAGGCAGTCACTAGTGACACCGTCCCCCACATCGCCAGCGTATTCGGACAGGGCCCATCCAAGAGCGGGCCCTTCCCCCCACTAGCACGCCGCCTGGCACACTGACCATGGCATACTCAGGCAGTCAGCATGTCAACTCGAAAAAAAACGACCAATCAGAAGAGGGAAGGAGGGGTTTATCCGGTACCCCCTCGCAAGCCCAACCCTCGAATACGACAACAACAAACAGCCATATGATACCTTAAGTAGCCAGTATGCTAATGAACAGCGCAAAGCTAACTCAATGCACGCTAGCCACAGACAAGTCTGTGAACAGGGTTTATAACAAGGCCAAAGTTTTATATGTGTGAACCCGACACCCGTGTTTATGTTGCAAGACACAGAAGATTTGATAGAGAGAGAGAGCGGCCTGAAAGACCGTGGTACCTTTACACACACAAGCATTACTGCAGACCAACACAACAGTGTTGCAGCTCAATATCACTGTTTAAGCAACAGAGCACACAACTAACCTCTACCTTTATGTGAAGACCTAATCTTCAGGTCGAGGCAGAAAAAAAACCTTTTTCAACCGAGTGTAAGCTGCAGGCCTTGCTTAAGCTCTATAACATGAAATGTAGCGACCAACAAGATTATAAGTCTAGCCCTCTTATCAAACCCACACTAGCGAAAGGTTCACACATCGTATCCCCATCATATGTAGTGAATAAACACAGTTTGTATCAAATACAGTCCCTCCCAGGAGGGACCTTTTATTTAACAAAAATCATATGGTGGGCCGGGAAGGGAACATGGGGGACCAACAGAGGGAAAAAGTCACTAGCGACGCCTGCCACGAGCCGCTCGGGGTTTGCCACCCCGGGGAGCCCCAGAGGGACGGTAAAGGACTGGAGGCTGGTCTCGACGATCCCTACCGTCACCTCCGAGCGTGGATGGGCCGGCTGCAGTGGCCGAGGCCCCCTCTCTCCTCCTGGCCTTCTTCGCTGAAGGGCCAGCAGTGGCGTTGGTAGCAGCGGCGGCTTCGGCGGCGGAACCTCGACGACGAGCCTTCCGTCTGACTCCACCGCGACATCGGGCGGGAGGAAATGAGGCTGGAGCACGGAACGCTCCTCCTGCATTTCCCTGCAGGTTGAGGTCATCAGCTGCAACGCCGACCCGAAGAGCCCAGCATCAGAGAGGGGTGCCGTCAGAAGTGGAGTCCTCTTCCTCTCCGGCACACGCGCCTGCTCCAGCCAAAGGTGGCGCTGGGCTAGAGTGGCCAGGGCGCGTACTTTCCCAGCGGCGACGGCCTGCAGCTGGATCAGATGCAGGATAGCTCCTGCTGCCTGGGCGAGCTGATCACGTTGCACTTCGGTCAGCTCCGTACCGCCCGTCATTATCCCGGACATGAATCTCGCCAGCTGCGCGATGTTAGACGTGGCAGCCAGAGATTGAGTCACGGAGATGAATGACTGGTCACTCCAGTAAGCCAACCGCCTCGCCGATTTCCCGTGGGGAACCGGCTTCCGTAAAAGGCTCCCACACCACCTCAGGACAAAGGAGAGCTGCCATCGGCCTATCAAGCCGAGGCACTCCCTCCTTCATACCTTCTACCAAACCCACTCGTAGGCGGGGGTGAGGCCCGTGATGTGGGAGACCACCTGTCCCTGACGGACGTAGGCCTCCATCGAGGGGAAAAATGGGCAGACAACGCCCGTCTCTCTCACAGGACGACGTTGCCATAGATGACCTATGAGATCATCAGGGACAGGAACAGGCAGTGGCTGCGGCAGCGGCACGCCGTTTGCGACTGCCGCTGCCACCATGAGCTCGGGGAACAAAGCACGCCTGCACACTTTCCCCCACCGAGCTCGCGTCCCTCACATGCGGCAGACTACTGTCGCAGAGCCACATTCCGATGTGGCTGATAGCAGGGCATCCCGCCACTGAGTCGGAGGTTCTAACCCAACATCAGCGTACGAGGGACCCCAAGGAGACCTATCACCCCCCGCCAGTGTAACCTGGACGGGAGGCGGACATGTCTCCACCGGGGCGTCAAACAAGAACCCGTCTGCCTCTACCATGTAGTCCTCAGTTTCCATCGGCCACGGAGAAGCAGACGCATCCTCATCCGGCTCCAGCAACTCCCCAAAACCAGGCCGTTCGCGTCTACAAGCCACCATCTTACGACGGGAGCCAGCAGACGCAAAAAGTTTGCGTCTCAAATCCTCCGCCACCAGAGGAGCCGGCCGCCCAACAGCGGACGACTCTCCGGCGGTAAAGGAACCAGAGCAGGAACCAGGCCATCTCACAGGAGACGGCGCTGGTGCACCAGCTCCTTGGAGAGGCAAACTACCTACCGGACGCCTACCGGGCGCGGATGCCGTCCACGACAGTGGCGTCAACCCCGCTCCAAGATTTACGGCAGAGGAGGAAATGAAGAACGACTGGTGAAGGGTAACGTTGCTAGCGCGACCCTCCGAGGTAAACATTATGACTTAGCTTTTTTCTTTGTAAAAAGTATGAGAGAAAGAAAAAAGCAAGAAGAAATCTAAACACGTAACTCAACTTTCTTCAGCTTAACCCTTTCTCTGCCACACTTATGTACATCCTTATACCATCCTCTGCCAGCTCTATTTGTCTATGGAGAAGTTCCCCTACTTTGTAGGGCTATAACTTTTTAAATTGTATTGCTAAATTGACATTACTATGGCCCATTCAACGTCAATTATCTATCGTTTAGGATGTAGCAACGTTCTACTTTTTCATTCACATATTCATACTAAAATACGGTCTAAAGTATAAATATGTTTTTATCGTTTTCTGCAGCATTCTGCAGAACATGATTTATAGCCCTAAATGCATTATATTGATGATCAAATACAGTTTGATAGCGATCGGCGCCAGATAAAAAATGTCAAATGGACGTGCTTCTAGAAGTTACTACTTATCATCTGATGTTGACCGGATGGGGGGTGGGTCGTTTATAATTCCGTGGCCAACGTTAGATTCATGTAGTGTGGGTGATATGATCATCAGATCAGTTTGTATCGAACACGGTAAAAATAAACGCTGAAACTTACCCCAGTCTCCTCGGGCCGTTGGGCGATGAGCGTGGAGCAAAAAGATTTCTATTATGGGATGTTGAAATATGCTATCCATCTCCAGGTTGTATAATAGTATATACGTCCAAATCATGTTGTTTATCGAGTTATTGGTAACGAGTCCCGGGAGCTAATAGGTGAGTCAATCTATGAAAAAAAAGCACTTAACCCAAAAAAAATTTATACAAAAGGTTTTTCGATGGATTCCGATAGTATTGGGCGTGCTAAATAACATACTAAAAGTCGACCAAAAAACGACCCCCCCGAAAGCCGCCATTTCCAAGATGGCGTCCCAGATGGCGGTGGAGATATTAAAATGGCTATATCTCAAATTGAGAATATGGTGCAAAGGATTTCTCAACTAATTCTGGTACCTCTGGGCAATGTTCACTAACATACTAAAAATCTAGGAAAATACACCTTCCAGAAAGGCTTAATTTTCAAGATGGTGTCCAAAATGGCGGCAGACCAAGCTTAAAATGGCTATATATCTCAATAGAAAAAAATATATAACTATGATTTTTCACTTGATTCTGGTACCTCTAGACATGCTTGTGAACATACAAAAAATCTAGTATTGGCCACGCAATCATACAGGCAGTCCGACCACGAGCTGTCCTTGCCCCTTTGCAAATTGGCCTAGCAGTGCAAATGCACCACTTAAACCGGTCTCGGTTCATTGTAGATATGCTGAATAAGATGGGATTCTGCTCTTCCTATTCTGAACTGCAGAGGTTTGAAATGAATGCTGCAAATTGTACTGCAACAAACATGCTTGGTAAGGATATTGATGTGTTGAACACGACCGTCTTATTTGCTGCAGACAATGTAGATCATAATATTCTAACAATTGATGGGAAAGGGACATTTCATGGGATGGGCATGATAGCTGCCTTGACACCAGGACAGAAGACAGACCAAAGGATTCCGAGGTTCAGAATTAATGAACTGAATCTTGTGCAGAGGTCAAAAGTTGTGATAATAGATTATCACTTTGCCAAACACTTTTGCAGAGACACCACATTTAAAGAACTTCCAAGACTCGCAGAATGTAACAAGATGGTTGATCTGCTTTGGGAGTTATCGTTCAATTTCAAACAGCCTGCACCTGGTTGGCAGGGGATGATGCACATTATTTATAAGGGAGATGAACATCCAGGGCAGTCTTCAGTGAGATACTTACCAATGATAGACATGTACTCCGGAGACAAAACATGCATTCTGTCAACACTGGAGTTCATTTGTGGTCTGGCATCCAAACACCACCTTGCCCCAGTAGTTACATTTGACCAACCCCTATATTGGAAAGCAGCAGAGATAATCCTAGATTCACCACAGTGCAGTCACCTCAAGTCCTTTGTCCTGCTCCTAGGAGGATTTCACACATTTATGAATTTGCTAGGAGCAATTGGTACACTGATGGACGGTACAGGACTTAAGGACATTCTAGGGGTAGTCTATGGGGAGAACTCAGTAGCCCATATGATGACAGGCAAATCAGTTCAGAGAGCATTCCGTGGCCATCTTCTGGTTGACAAATGTCTTAACCGCATGATAATATCAGAAATGGTAGATGATAGTCATGAATTTGCAGCAATGGTTGAACAGTCTGAAGCAATGTATACCTCAATAGTTAAGGGTGAAATGCCATTGGAAACAGTGTTCACATCAGAGACCCTCATTACAATAAATGAAGAGCTGGGAAAAAGGAAGATGGAACTGTGTGCTAGATCCAAAACTAGTCAGTTGTGGCTAAATTACCAACACATGTTAGAAGTTGCTAGGTCACTGATAACAGCAGATCGCACAGGTTCCTGGCTTTTGCACCTACGCGCTGTTTCTGAATGCATGCCGATATTCGCTGCGGCTGGGCATTACAATTACTTGAAATTGGCACACTTTTATGTCCAAGAGATGAGTCAGCTTCACATCAACCACCCAGATGTCTTCAGACAATTTGAAAAGGGTTTTCATGTTATCCGTCGCAGCAGCCAATCATGGGCAGGCCTCAGCTCAGATCTTGTAATCGAAACAACATTGATGAGGTCATTGAAGACTACAGGAGGGATGACACATGGAAGTGGAATGACCGACAATCAGAGATCCCTTTGGACAATGTCAAAGGGCATAACATCAGAGTATAACACCGCAATGCAGGAGTTCTCAAACCAGACATACACAACATCAGAACAGCACAAGGATTCAACAGAGGCAAGGATGAAAAGGGATGCTGCTGACCTGGAGAAGATCACTTCAAAACTTGCTATATGTTCACCTTTCTCTCCAGACTCTTCTTTAAGGAATGTTGTTACAGGTGTTGTCGCTGAGGATGGAGTGAACGTGCATGATTATGACTCTGTTGGACGCAACATCATGCACAAAATGATCGGACAGCCGGCATTCACATTTTCATTTAGTAGAAAGGATAAAGCCATAACCCTTGGACAAAAATCGTCTAAGGTTGCTCCTGATCGAATCATTGATTCTGCACTTCTTTTTCAACGTTTCCTTATTGTCTCCCAAACTGGAGAGCTGTCATTGGAGGAGGTTATGCGTTATGAACTCAGTCCTTTCCCTCCTGCCCTCTTTGAAGCCGGAAACGTCTTCCGCAAAGCTGATAAACCACAACTAGCGCACGCGATCTGTGATCATGCAAGTGATGCAATCCTAGATTCTGTACCAGAAACGGAGCATTATGTTCTTGATGGTGGTTCACTCCTTCACCGAATACAATGGAAGCACGGACAAAGCTATGGTAAAATTGCACAGTCATATGCAGACTTCACCATCCAACATTATGGCTCAGCTACAACCATTGTGTTTGATGGCTATGAGGATGGGCCATCCATTAAAGACAACACACATCAAAGAAGAGGAAACAATATTCATCCCATTGTCAACTTCACTGCTGAGACAGAGTTCTCAGGTAAGAAGGAGGAGTTCCTGTCAAGAGATCTGAATAAACAGAAACTGATCCACATGATAAGTGATTAACTGAAAGAACGGGATTGCACTGTGGTCAATTCACTTGGAGATGCTGATGTAGACATAGTAAGGGCCGCAGTGGGATCATCTCTTCTTCACACCACGACGCTGATTGGAGAAGATACTGATCTCCTCGTCTTACTTCTTTACTATGCACAGAGAGATAGCAAGGGCCTTTATTTCAGATCAGACAAGTCGAAAGCTGATGGCAGTTTTAAAGTGTACGCCATAAACCATTTGAAAGAAGTACTCGGACAGGATGTGTGTTCTCAGTTGCTGTTCATCCATGCTGTGACTGGCTGTGACACAACTTCCCGGATCTTCGGAGTTGGCAAAAAGACAGCATTCCAAAAACTTGTAAAAGGGGATCCTGTCCTTCAGGCTTGTGCCAATGCATTCACTGTACCAAACCAGACAACAGATGTGATCAATGACCTTGGGTGCCAAGCAATGGCTGTCTTTTTTGGTGGAAAGTGCACAGATTCGCTTGCAAAAATGAGATATAACATTTTCAGCAAGAAGGTTGTCTCAGCTTCATCAACGGTAACGCCTGAACGTCTACCACCAACTGAATCTGCTACCAAATTCCACTGTCGTAGAGCATACTACCAGGTCATGGTCTGGATGGGAACAGATGATGGTATAGATGCTCTAGACTGGGGCTGGAACCTGCAGGACAATAGATTTGTCCCACTCATGTCAACAATGAATGCTGCTCCAGACAGTCTCTTGAAGGTCATTCATTGTAACTGTACCACTGCCTGCAAGACACTTCGCTGCTCATGCAGAAAATATGGACTACCTTGTACTACTGTCTGTGGACCATGTCAACTTCATGAATGTGACAATCCACATAACAAGTTTCTCCCAGAGGATCCTGAAGATGATGATGAGTAGGCCTAAAGACCACAATAAGTGGGTCATTTATTTTGTGTTCAACACCAAAGCCAGCTTTCTAGGTTGAATATAATAACTAGGGCTGTCAGTGTATCGCGTTAATTAGATTAATTAATTACACAGCAAATTATCGCGTTATGAAAATTAACTCAAAATTAATTACAAATTTTTTTTTTTTTTTTTTTTTTATAACATTTTTTTTTTTTATCTCATTCATTCCATAAGAACGTAGAATACACATTACAGACTTTTTTTTATATGGTCCATTTGCATGTTCTTGGTATCGGATTCTAGGGACATCTATGGATCTCAGGGAATGTATTCCCAGTGTCAGAAATACTGTGTCTGTTACTACTGTAGGCTTGAGTAAATTGTAATGAACCAAATGAGAATATCAATAAAAAAAATTGTTATCTTTGACTGTGAATAACACTATGCTCAAATTGACCAGACCTGAAAAATCTAAGCAAATTAATAGATGGAAGATGATTAAACAGAAGGTTTTGTAGATACAGTACTGAATTCTGCCATCCGGACACATGCAATTTGAAATATGATTATAGAATATAGAATATCAGGCATAAAATAGTTATGCGATTAAAATGCGATTAATTAGATTAATTAATTACAAATCCTGTAATTAATTAGATTAATTTTTTTAATCGCCTGACAGCACTAATAATAACCAATTTTAATTTTAGCCAAAATAAGCTACAGGCAGCCATTTTGATGATGCAAATGATGCATTCCTAGCCGATATATTTAGCTAGATATTTTGCTCGTTATTAATGTATAGAGGTGCCAGAATCAGTTTATAAATCCTTTAGAAATGTTTTCCCATTTGAGATACAGGCATTCTAAGCTCCCAGTCGTCATTTTGGACACCATTTTGAAAATTAAGCCTCTTCGGAAGGTGTATTTCCCTAAAACTTTAGTATGTTCCTAAGTATGTCTAGGGGTACTTGGGGTACCAGAATCAAATGACAAAATCATTTATATAATTTTTATATTGACATATATATAGCCATTTTAAGCTTGGCCAGCCGCAATCTTGGACGCCATCTTGAAAATGAAGCCTTTCTGGAAGGTGTATTTTCCTAGATTTTTAGTATGTTAGTGAGCATGCCCAGAGGTACCAGAATCAGTTGAGAAATCCTTTGCACCATTTTCTTAATTTGAGATATAGCCATTTTAATCGCCCCGGCGCCATCTGGGACGCCATCTTGGAAATGACGGCTTTCGGAGGGGTCGATTTTGGTCGACTTTTAGTATGTTATTTAGCACGCCCAATACTACCAGAATCCATTGAAAAACCTTTTGTATCAATTTTTTTGGGGTTAAACCATATATTGACTCGCCTATATAGCGAGTGGTCGGACCGAATTTGGATGAGCACCAGTTTTCGTTTCCGGTTTGCTGTTTGGGCGATCCGCCGATCGGCCACCAGATGGCGCTCTTGAACCGTTGGAGAGTTGAGAGGGGATCAACAGTAGATCTCAAGTCTCCGCGGGAGAAATATGATTGCCATCACAGATTTTTGAAATATTGATCTCAATGACGTGTTACGGTGTCATTGGCAGATTAAGCATGGCAGGGAATGATGAGTTACGGCATCCTTGGCGATTAAAGGGTTAATACCCTTGTCAAGTGATTGGTATACAGGCACTTTCTTGTGGTGAAAATGAAGAAGGAGGCGAGTGTGGGGCCACACACCTGCTTATGAAGGTAGCGGATAGGGGTGTGGCCAGACGAATGTTGGTATGTAAAGGTACATTGTGAGTTTTTATTCAGTGCATATGCACGAAGTGAGATTAGTGCAGATGATGCTGAGCGGAAGCTAGTATGATATAGAACTGCTCCCGGCTGCCCTTGGGGGGAAGGACGACGAGATGGGAGGTGTAGAGAACATTTAGTCAGCGACTCAGTGCATGTGTGTGTGTGTGTGTGTTCCTGTGGGTCGCCCATCGCGCGCGTGTGTGTGTTAATCTGATGACAAAGACTTATACTTATACTTATCATTCCAAGAAGCCGGGGCATTCAAATAAAAGGCTGACTTTCCAAGTTTAGTCTGCACTCTGGGGACCTTAAGCATCAGCCAGTCATTTGAACAGGTCAGATAGGGTCCATAGTTCCAATCTAGCAACATGTGATATAAGGTGGTAATTTCAGGGGCGGACTGGCAACAAAAAGCAGCCCGGGAATTTGCGGTCAAGCGGCCCCCATTTGTCCGAAATAACATGGTTCAACAAATTGAAAATGCATCAAGTTAATCAATCAATGAATCAATCAACGAATCATCAAATAACAAAACACAATCCGCTAATTTACCTTTGTGTCTAGTTAATATGCAAAACAATGGGTCTAATTTTAAAATGTTTTTCTTTTATGCTCCAATTACTTTTAAACTCTGTTGTGTAGTGGCACTGGTTGGTCATCATCACACACACCTGTTTCCATACTAGTCCCTGCCTGCTTGTTTAAATTGCATAAAACAGACATTAAGACAACATCATTTGGACAGTTGGTTGACATGTGCATCAAATATAATTTAGCATTCATTAAATTCATAATGAATAGTCCATCTGAACATACTATGCACTATGGTGTTATGCCTTAATTCACTTTACACAATGGCACTCAATATTGCACCTGTGGTTTCCTCTATGATGCTGGTTCCTGCAAAGGCTCCTCCATCCTTTCCCTTTCTGTTTCTGACTCAGGTTCACCTGTTTGTTTAAATTGCATTAAAACAGACATCATCTGGACTGTTGGTTGCCAACTATTAAATATGATAGGACTTAGCAACATATTTTGCATTCATTGTAACTAGCACTAGCAGGCAAAACAATATCGCAAAATTATTAGATTGAAGTTAAAGAATAGCAAAGTTACAGTAACTTGTTGATGGATCAGAATACTGAGAAAGCTTAGCTATCAAAAATAATATTCATAATAATAATTACTTTTATTTATAACGCGCATTTCTCAAACCCAATGCGCTATCTAAAGCTGAAAAGCTAACGTAACGTTAGTCATCAGCTGGCAGCAGGGCTCCAGACTAACTTTTTTCACCACCGTCCCAGAACCGTCCCGAAATACAATTTTAACCGTCCCAAAGTGAATGTAACCGTCCCAAAAATACCAGTGCATACATTTTTTTTTTTAATTAAATTATATAAATTATACTTTTTTTAAATTTTTTTTTATACAGCTACTGTTTTATATATACTGTTTTTTAGTAATAACTAGAAAGTAATGGTATTTATTCAACAACAGGTGATTGATTATGATACTAATACAAATCTATACACTGAGTATGGGGCTGCAGCACAGCAGATATACTCTACTCCAACGATCCACACGGACATTACACGGTGTTGCACTCGTTACCAAGTGGCTCTACAGATATACCCTACTCAGCTACAAGGCTCCGTTGGAGAGGATCTATTCTGTTGTGATTTTTGCACAATAAATACTCAACATTCTCTTTTGAGACTCCGCCTCAGACTCTTATCATTTGGCACTAAAAGCTAAACATTGTCACCGATATGGCTGTCCGCAACATGTCATTAATTGTGTACGCGAGGTGGTTCAGTGACGACGCTAACATGAGCTAGGTTAGCTAGCATGTAGCTGCAGATGGAAAGACTAACTTTACTGGTGAAAATGTGATTTACGTTGGAATACTCCTTTGCCAACTTGCTGTACTTTGCTTGCAGGTCTGCAGCCATTATTGCTGGATTATGAATAGTCCCAACTTTAGCCAAGGTAACGTTAAGCTAAAACTAGCTCTTCAGCTAATGCTAACACCAGCAATCGAACCCATCAGAGCTCCCCGTCACACTGCTCTGTCGGGAGGATGGCATTTAAGAAAGTATCTGCTGTTAAAATGACAAACAGCATTGACACTTTAATTCACGGTCGGTTAAACACACGTTTGTTTTATAATGCTCACAGCAGACCGCAGTGTTGTTGATAAATTACGTGGGGATTTAAGTTCCGCAAAAAAAGGTTCCGCACCGTTGCAATCGTACGGTGCACAGCGCGTACTGTACCGGAGGAGAGGTGGGTAGGAACTTGATGCTGGATGAGCGTATTGCTGCGTTGGGAAGCGGAGATAGTCATTGGATTTGGCAAATCACGCTACGTTTAGACTTCAGTGAACTTAGTCAGCACGAGACATTAACCATTTGACAGCAATATATGCGCGCACTGACAGTCGTCCAATTGACATTTCCTGTGAAAAAAAATCCTCTCCGTCCCGGATGCGTCCCAGCAAAGATTTCTGTTCGTCCCAAATCAATATTTGATCGTCCCCGGGATGACGGGACATCGTTAGTCTCGAGCCCTGGCTGGCAGGCATCAGCTGGTAGCTAGTAGTGGTCTGCAAGGGCCTTGAAATAAAGCCCGAGCCCTGCCCGAGCCCTTGAACTTGAGGCCCTGCCCGAAAATAAGCCTGACTATAAATAATATTTTAAGCCCTAGCCCGCTGAAAACCCGAAAAAAATGATTATTATTATTATTATTAAAATATAATTTTTTTTGTATTTGTTTTAAATATTCGAAACACGGTTTTATATGAACGTAATAAATAAACAAAACTAAGAAGCATTTACATAGCCTGTTTCGCAATGCCGTCTCTCCCAGTGCTCGCTTATATCTCTGACTCACACAGCCTCGTAAAACGTATTGAAGCCGAAGGCTATAGAATCTAAAATGATAACATCACTCACCAGACGTCAGCAACGCGTTGAACACCGTTAACAAAACCGGCTACATACATCCCAAGAACAAATTAAAACGTTCGCCAACTGGCTATATTCCAACACAACCAATCGAGTTGAACTTGTCCCCTAGCTGACTTCTCCCTGCGCGCTGCAGTAATTACATCCAAATGTTTCTCTGGCGCAAAAGAGAAAGCGAATCTTAAAACGAAGGTTATCCTATAACCCTAGTTATATGAAAAAAACGCAAAAAAAAAAAAAAAAATGCGGTGCCCGGGCCCGGCCGAGCCCGAATTATTTATTAAAAAAAAAGCCCTACCCAGCCCGAACCCGCCGGGCCTGGGCAAGGTTGCAGTGCACTAGTAGCTAGCCACCTCTCGCCCACGGACAGCTATCCTAGCCAACATTACCTTAAATTTAGTAAATGATCTAGACAAAAAATAAATTTCTAGCGAACATTACCTTAAATTTAGTAAATGATCTTGGCAAAAAAAATCTAGCATAGCAAAACGAGACAGTTTTAAATAAAGGCCAACATAAACATAATTTTTCGCTTTAGTTTATTTAGCTAGCTAGCTGACTAGCTAGTAAAGTTAATTGTATGTGACACAGCACCTCTTTCTCCACTCTGCTTTGTCCCTGCTTTCTCTCCACTGATCTCCCAATCGTCACCAACAGAAACTGATTTAGGCCTGAACATTATTTTTGAATATTTTGCATCTTCCAGAAAATATTTTATATTTTTTTTCTGGCTTTCTCTGCGCAAAAAGGAACGTAATCCTGGTCAGAACAACAGCATAAATCCATGCCAAAGCTAGATATGTAAAAGGTGAAAGACTCACACTCACAGCCATGCTGATTTGGCAAAATGACATCCAGACGTTTTAGTTTGAAACAACTTTTAGTCAGGAGAGTGTCATGGTTTCTCCATAGAGCCCTGTTGTAGCAGCAGCTTGCCCAGGTAGTGGGCAACTTAGTTACGTGACTCAGTTGGTATTGCTGATTGGCTTGAACAAATAAACAAACGGGTCTATTAACACATTCGTGGCCAACCACGTATATATACGTGATTGGGAGCCAGTGCTTGACGGCCAACCATGTATATATACGTGTTAAGCTTGTTTTTGTTTTTATTCTATTTTAATATCCCGGATGTTGTCACAGAGCTGTATTTTGGCTGGAAAAGGCATATTTGGGACTCGGAAAGTGCAGTACCGGCCAGATCCTGCTATTGGCGCTGTCTCGAGAACGCAGTTTCCCCTGTTGCAGACCGGGTATAACTTTTTTTTTGCTCCGCGTTAGATTTTCTGTTAGCCTAAAGCTATGGCTTCACCAGATCGCCTGGAATACTTTTTGCGACACCAAATTCAGTATGCAGTAAAGGAATATAGCATCAGCCAATGGACATATCGATCTACCAGATGGCGATCAAATAACTGAGAAATTCTTTTTGGAATCCAACCGGCCACAGGCAAGAGCGATTTGATGTCAATTTCAGCCTGATCGGGCCTTGTTCTAATAGCCATCCACCTGGTCAGCGTATGACGTTGCAATAACGAATGCCGTTATTGGTAATCAATAATCAGAAACTATTACCCCCCCCCCTTTCATGCATTCATGGTGGAACATGATATAGATCATATGCATTTTGATTTTTAACTCTAGCTTGTGTAGGGCCGAAACGCCAATCGATTTAACGTTATTAGCTTAGCGCCCTATAACTAGCTTTGCAGGAATTACCCCAGACCATTCCGATATAAAGTTCATATTCACGACGCTATAAAACGGGAACGTATTGATGAAAAAAATATTTCTTTATGGCATATTGAAGGGAAGGTTTATACCAGGGGTAGGCAACCCTAGGCACGCGTGCCTGCATAGGCACGCGGGGGCATTTGCATAGGCACAGGGGGCAGCATTTATAATTTTTTTTTTTTTTTTTATAGTGAAATATTTTGCACTGTTGTCGCATTTATCTTGTTGAAATCCTCCCACAGGTTCTTTTTACTACCACATATTTAATTGAGACCCTTTATTTGTTTATTATTTCAATTTAGCTGGAAATACATTGCTACATCATTCAGTAACATTTGCAGAGCCTTATAACAAAAACATTATTATGGTCACCATTGTGACCAGTGGGATTAATCAACACATTTTATTATTTATTTTTCTATTTCATTGAACATTGCATATGTTAAAAGCCATTTTTTTACTCAAAATGTGAGTATTACCAAGTCAACTCCTTGTTCTTAAAACAATGACAATAAACATAGTTTTATTAGGTTGAAATAATGTGGTTGTGTACTTTTTTTCTGTTAACTTATTATGGATTGAAAACTGAAAACCTTAATGCACAGTTACTGAACTCAATATTTTTAAGTTCTGGTAACTTATTATTATTTATTTTTTTACAGTGTAGTCTTGCGATCAATCAAAACTTATTTACACAATATACCTCACATTTACCCTCCATTCACATCCTGGTGTTCTCCATTAGGCCTGTAGGTGGAGCTATGACAGCACACGTACAGTACACACACCGATGTGTGATGTGTCCAAAAATGAATGGGCAAATGTGAGTGAAATGGTCGCACTGTATGCAGCTGTTTGTCTGCATTGCATTCCCCCCCCCCCCCCCCCCCCCCACTCAGATTTGGGGTTGATACAACCATCATAATAATATTGTTAATAATAACAATAACAATAATGATGTAATAATGTAAAAACTATCATTAAAAAGACCTGATTATGAGAAACAAATTTACGATGCATGGAATATTGTTGAGGCACACTAGTTACAACTATATTTCAAACAGGCACTCCATGTCAAAAAGGTTGCTGACCCCTGGTTTATACTGTCAATTGACAATGACAATGGACACATAGCAATAATATAAAATATAGATTTAGCTCTACAAACAACCTCACGCACAGTGATAACTTGTAATGAAAAGCTGGCCTCATAGAGTGGGGCCCGTCTAATCCCAATGGCCCCGGATGTGTTAATCCTGTGGTGTGTGAGACTGATAGTGGTGCGTCCCGTGCTCCTACCTCTAGCTTGCTCGAACCAGCTGTGTAGACCATATACTGTAGACATATCATACATAGAACACCAGTGGCCGCTGTTACATTGAAAGGTGCAGGTTTTGTTGTGCCGCATCAACAACCAATTTGGGATTTATAAATAATATGTCTGTTTAAAAAAGATAAAAAAAAATTAAAACGCAAGAGGTTGGGCAGCCCTCGCAAGTGGAGATGGACCGGCCCACTGGGAACATTCCCAAATGGCCAGTCCGCGCCTGCCATAAACCAATGTTTATCTGCCAGAGAAGACCAACCCACTTTATCATACAGGAAGCAGTGGTGATGGTAATGAAGTAATACATGTGAGACCCAATGATAGACCGTATCTAGAGGTTTCAGAGTGGAAGCAGTAGCATGTCTATAAATCACATCTCCATAATCCAAGACCGATAGAAAAACTGCTTCAACTACCCTCTTTCTATCATTGGGAAGCTGGTTCTGTTTTTTGTTACTAATTTGTCTAAATAAAGACCATTGGGATGGATCGCTTTATATTAAGGTCCTTGTAATAACTTAGTTAACAGTTTGAGTGCCAGCCATTAACATTGGAAACCCCGTTGAATGCCAGCACCCACTTCAATGATAGCGTTGTGAACGCATAATCTCTCTCTCTTAAATTATGGCTATGTGTCTAATCTGCCTATCGTTTATCAATGACTTGTTTGCAGTCAACATTGTCGAAACGGATTGTTTTTTTATCGGAGTGTACATGGAGTGTATATAAATAAATCCATGGTTAAAAGCAACAGTTTCTTTCCCTGAATTCTGAGTTTATTTGATAGCGATATATTGGTGTATTGAAATACCTTACCCCAGAAATCGTACATAAAAATTTTATGATAGAGTATAAAAATATGCTCCCCATATGCATACAGTATACATGGAGTGAGTAGTGAGGTAATATAAAATGATTCTGGTCAAATAAATTCCTTACCTGAGATCAGATGTTATCCAAAAAGATTATTCCAATACCTGATCGCCATTCCAAATATCGATCACGCTTATTGATTACAGTGTTGGTACTGTAAATACATAATCCACGCTGTTCTGATGGCCGGCGATCACTTGGTCTCTTCAGTTGGCTTGATGGAAAAGTAAAATGAGCAAACTGACCACTCCCCCTGCATCAGTGTAAAGTAATGGGGTGCAGTACCACAGGGAGAGACGATAGGGGGCGGTATCTTCCCAATTGAGCTCAGAGAGACTCTGCAGCATTAACCCGAGGCTCGATTGATGAAATATGAATTCAAATCGCCAATAAAAAAAAAAAAAGACAAACAAACGCTATATAGTGTCGGGGGCACTCAAAGGTCGGCATGAACTAACGACAAAAAGCGTCCGTGGCACTCAATGTGTTAATAGGTTGTCATGTACGCAGGTCTGATAATAACAACTGGAGGGCGGCACATGAGCAAAAGCAGCCCCTCTCATATGTTCAAAATCAAGGTCCCAGGTGTAGGTGAAAGAAGACACAACACAAGACGTTTTCCAAATAGTAAAGTATATATTTATGGTGGTAGGACTTCAAACCTCCACCATAAGGCAAGAAGGGGAAAAGGTAAGGGAGGACAAACAATACATACAGGTACACAAACAAACACTTAGTAGTTACAATACAACCTTGGGCCCATCCTAGGACACCACAGCTGTGGAGTTTAACCCACACTCCATGTGATAAACTGGCACCGTGCCACACAGTGTTGCTTTAGGCCATAGACAGGCGAGACGGCAGCCTCCTCACCCCACCATAAGGCAAGTGACTTCCAGCAATGAGACTACTGCAAAAATGACACCATGACGCGCCCCGACATGTGTGTGCTGTCAGCTACTTGTGCACCCGCCCCTCTTGATGTGATTGCCATCAGCTGTCCCTCATTAGGCAATCAGCACCCTTCAGTATAGGGACGGGCAGCACCTGACAGGAAGAGAAGAAGAGATATCATTAGCTCTCATGTTCACACACACGCACACATACAAACGATACTAATCTGATGTTCACATGGTCTTCCAAATACAGTAATAATGATAATGACCAACCCACGTACGTCACACCTCCCCCCATAAGAGCGAACCCGCAGGGTTAGCAAAACATTATCACTTATTATCAACCAACATCCGATTAGTACCAACAGAACAAAAATAAATAGAAATCACACTCCATATAGGCCACATGCCCCTATGTTGGGTCCACACGGTCAACCACCACCTCACCCAATACCAGATGCATCAGCCGGACGTGGCTGGCACATTCCTCATACCGAGGCCATGACGGTATACTGTAGTCAACCATACGCGAATTGCTCAATGGTGTTCGCACTCCCAACATCAACCCCGTGTGTCCTGTAAGGCACATTAGAACACAACACAGCATGTGAAACAACAGTCCTGTCACATCTCAACTCCGACGAGATGCGGGCAGGGCTTTTCCTTAGCCTATTCACATGACACCAGCGTGTCCTCCTCCGCCGCCCGAGCGTATGCAACATATACTTAGTGGCAGAGACCTTTCCCCTTACCACATAAGGTCCTGAGAACCGGGCAGTGAGCACCGTACTAGGCGTGGGCAGCACAATCAACACCTCATCCCCCGCCTCAAAATGCTGCGTCACCGCCAACTTGCAAAACTCACCACAGACCGAGTCACCCAACGCTAGACCTTGGTCTCGCTTCCGCTCCTGTGCACTAGGGACAGCACAAATAGAAGGGACATTGGGGTGATTATTAATCAATGCATCACACAATAAGTTCGTAAATGGAGCGTCTCCAACCTCCAACACAGGGACGACCTTACCCCCAGCGATATCATTCCCCATGACGAAATCCACGCCCTTTACGGGAAAACATGGGCGAACCGCGACCGGAAAACAACCTGTGATCAGTGCAGACTGTACATGCACCTTATGCAACGGCACGCGCACACACCCCATGCCAATACCTCTCACCAATCCGCTCGACCGACAGGAGTCCACATCCAATGGTAATACATCAGCCAGGATGAATGATTGAGAGGCTCCTGTATCACAGAGTATTCTCACCTGTTGGTAGTCCCCAACTTTACCCGACAGGGACACACAACCATCAAACAAAAAGGGCTCAAAAGAGCTATGCTGGTCAGGACATGACACCGTACCAATCAACCCCACCCCTTTCGGTTCCTGGGCTGACTCCCTGGTCTCCTGTCGATCCCTTAGCGCATGACAGTCCTTCACAAAATGCCCTTCTTTTTTACAATAATGACACACTCGCTCGTCACCCAAGGCATTTCGAGACGGCGGTGAGCGAGGTCGGAATGGTCGCTCGTCACCTCCGCGATACAGCGGCCCCGACGGAGAAAACGCGCCCCCTCCTACATACACACCATTTCGTACAGAAAATTTTTTGTGGATCATTGCTAACTCGTCACACAAAACTGCAGCTTCCTGGAGGGTAGAAACCTTTCGCTCCTCTAAATGTACTATCATGTGTTCGGGCACAAATTTTTTTAATTGTTCAATGAGGATTAACTCACTCAAAGCCTCGACCCCATCCACCTTACATGCTTCACACCAACGAGTGAACATCGTCCGTTGTTCATGGGAAAATGCCACATGTGTTTGCGAGGGAGTTTTACTTAGTGCCCTAAACCGTTGCCGATACGCTTCTGGCACCAGTTCATATACGCGCAAGACAGCACCCTTCACTTTCTCATATACCATGCTGTCCTCCTTCGATAATAACTGGCATGCGTCCTGAGCCCTACCCGTGAGCTTATATTGCAATAATAGTGCCCACTGGTCCTCTGGCCAACGCGAAGCCCACGCTATCCGCTCAAAATTAAAAAAAAATGCTTCCACCTCAGACTCTCGAAAAACAGGAACCATAGAAATATGCTGCCCAACATTAAAACTGCCCTGGTAACCTTCAGATGAGGGCGAAGAAGAGCCAACACTCTCCAGTTCCATCCTCCTTAGTGTAATCTGGAGCTCTCTATCCTTCTCCTTCCCCTCTCTTCTCTCCTCTCTGTCTCTCTCCTCCGTGTCACGCATAGCAGCTCTGTCTCTCTCCTCTCTGCTCTCCTCCTTCCTCTCCAACCTGTCTGTCTCTCTCCTGTCTCGCTCCTCCCTTCTCTCCTCTCTGTCTCTCTCCTCTCTTCTCTCCTCTTTCCTCTCCAACCTGTCTCTCTCCTCCTTTCTCTCTTCCCTGTCACGCATAGCAGCTCTCTCCTCTGAAACAGAGGCACGTCCTGAGTGTACAGAATTATCACCGTCAATCTCCTCAGCCATGGCACCGCTACCCCTCCGTTCCTGTATAGCAACACCTGTTCCCTCATTGAACTCACCAGACGCCTCGTCATGCGTGACGTCCTCCGAGCCATTTCCCCCGGCTATGGGCGAACTCAATATCTCCCTATCAACCAACCCAGCGAGCACAAGTGCTTTCACCTCCTCTTTACTTTTTGAACTTTGGACCGTAATGCCATAATGCTTGGCGACCCCACACAATTCAGCTTTCGTGCAGTCATCAACCTGATCCCTTGTAGGATCCGCCACAAACAAGTCCAAAGTAAAAGCCACCCCAGCCATAGTCCCTACAGAATATGACTACAAAAAGTAACACAACAATAATAAACGAATCACAGGTGACAAGAAAATATCCCCTCACCTACTCCACAATATCCGTGCGTACACCTTTAATCATTACATTCCGTAGTATACAATTCAACCACTCTGATCTACTGCCCACATCTAACATCTATGAAAACAATAAATGCTGGTCTAACCACCTCAACTAGGAGTCACCTGTGTCACTCTAGCCTATCCCAGATAAACTACTCCACTACCTGGATGAAGGCTACACATATCTTCAGTCGCTTACCGATTTCATTGCGCGCTCCACCGGAATCACGACTCGTGCCCCCCACCCTCTAGCCAAGCAGGTGACCCCCCCTGTTAACTATGTGGCAGAAAAACAGATTAGTTCAAGAGCATCACAACAACAATGGTTTACATCAATCAACTGTGTAGCACGGACAATGGAACACACTAACTTACCAATTTAGAAAACGCTATCTTATTACACCTGATATGCTCCAATCGACAAGTCCACATGTCACATAACAACAAGGAACTATACAATTGTGCAAACTAACGAGCCCCCATGTCATGTACGCAGGTCTGATAATAACAACTGGAGGGCGGCACATGAGCAAAAGCAGCCCCTCTCAGTAAATATGTTCAAAATCAAGGTCCCAGGTGTAGGTGAAAGAAGACACAACACAAGACGTTTTCCAAATAGTAAAGTATATATTTATGGTGGTAGGACTTCAAACCTCCACCATAAGGCAAGAAGGGGAAAAGGTAAGTGTAACTGAGGGGTACAATTCCCTGACTGTATTACTAGATATGATACTTACTACCACTACCTTTGTACTTAATATTCGGCCACCCAGTACTCGGCATAAATATATTATGATGAACACTGTCACGTAGATGAAACGGATCCAACACAAATGTACGAATTAGAAATAGGTCTTTATTTCTACACAGCGATGGTGTGTAGAGCAAGCACTTAATCAAATCAATCACATTTATGAATGGGAATTAGTATGCACTTTTATGGCAAGAGTATTCGTTGGTATATCAATAGAGAATGTCCAATCTCTGAAGGCGCAGGTGGTACATATACGACCTGGAATAGTTAAGGAATAACAGCAATGATACTTTAATGATTATAGACTGGATACACTAGGGGGGGTTAATCCGGTCGCTTGTAAGCCGACAGGAGTAGGAAGGGGGGGGGGGGTAGAGTCCGGCTGCCTCATCCGGCCAAGGGTATCCCAGGTGAACCCACTGTAGTGCCGTTCAATGCGCCGGCGATCCTTGGACCGCAGATGAAAGCAGATGGACTCTTTGTGGGCCGGCGTCCTCCGGTCCACGGAGGAGAGACGTGAAGCGACCTCGTCTTGCAGAGCGTCTCCTCACCTTGCGTCCTCTCCAGGGGGGGGGGTTCCAACACACGGCAGTGTCGGGGGTCTTTATCCATGGAATAATCAACGTATACAAAGCATAATCCGTGCCTGGGAAGGCGGGCTGTCGTCGGTAGAATAATCCGGTATACAGGTCCACTTGCTCGTCGGCTCTGGGGCTCCTCGGGTGCAATCTCACATGGGGTCGATCATCCTGGATAAGCAGCCAGTTTTCTGCCCGAAACGATGGGGTGCTGACTACGGTAGTATTCTCACCGCACGAAGCACTATATATTAACAGACTATTATTAGCTTAATAGACTACGTCCAACTCGACGATATAGTGCCAAATATGACTATTCAAATATTAATATACACGATGTCTCAATACCGATGGTAGGCCGAACTTGGCCTTACTCCCACACGTGGCGTCGCGGGGAGGCTTTACGTCTGTCACTCTATTGGAGGGTAAGAAACTGGACTGAAAAGGAAGTCCTACTTTAGTAGCGCAGTATATATACGCACTATGAACAAATAGTCCCATTAGTGGTGCGGTAGCCAGATTCCTACGCGGAACTAGGACTTGTTCGTACATGTTGAGCGGTACGTTTGAACTGGGTCTGAGGGGTATGGCAGCCTGGCACCAAGGTCTCGACCAATAGTAGAATGGAGACTATTATGGGATGTTCAGTAGGCTAGAATGGATATTCAATGCATATTGTACAAGGAATATACAAGGGATATCAGGGAATATTAGAGAATATACAAATACAATTAAATATATATATATAATAAATATATATATTCGGTTTAATCTGGCCCTTCACAACAGTAAGGGAGGACAAACAATACATACAGGTACACAAACAAACACTTAGTAGTTACAATACAACCTTGGGCCCATCCTAGGACACCACAGCTGTGGAGTTTAACCCACACTCCATGTGATAAAATGGCACCGTGCCACACAGTGTTGCTTTAGGCCATAGACAGGCGAGACGGCAGCCTCCTCACCCCACCATAAGGCAAGTGACTTCCAGCAATGAGACTACTGCAAAAATGACACCATGACGCGCCCCGACGTGTGTGTGCTGTCAGCTACTTGTGCACCCGCCCCTCTTTATGTGATTGCCATCAGCTGTCCCTCATTAGGCAATCAGCACCCTTCAGTATAGGGACGGGCAGCACCTGACAGGAAGAGAAGAAGAGATATCATTAGCTCTCATGTTCACACACACGCACACATACAAACGATACTAATCTGATGTTCACATGGTCTTCCAAATACAGTAATAATGATAATGACCAACCCACGTACGTCACATAGGTAATAAGGCCCAGTTATGAGTCCTAGCTCTCATTCTCTACTGCTGTGATCTTTAGAGCTGGTCAGGATGTTTAATGTCTCTGTTACAGTGAGCTTTAGAGTCAAATCAAATGTATTTGTAAAGCCCGCAATCACAAGTTAATGTCCCCATGGGCTGGACAAGTCTTCTTTAAACAAGTCAAGAAGAAACATCACAATAAATCGAGAACAAAGAAAACATCATGAAATCCAAAACATGATTTCATGTCAGGATCTCTGCTGTTTAATGTCTCTGTTGCAGTGAGCTTCAGAGCTGGTTAGGATCTCTGCTGTTTAATGTCTCTGTTGCAGTGAACTTTAGAGCTGGTCAGGATCTCTGGTGTTTAATGTCTCTGTTGCAGTGAGCTTCAGAGCTGGTTAGGATCTCTGCTGTTTAACTTCTCTGTTGCAGTGAACTTTAGAGCTGGTCAGGATCTCTGGTGTTTAATGTCTCTGTTGCAGTGAGCTTCAGAGCTGGTTAGGATCTCTGCTGTTTAATGTCTCTGTTGCAGTGAACTTTAGAGCTGGTCAGGATCTCTGCTGTTTAACTTCTCTGTTGCAGTGAGCTTCAGAGCTGGTTAGGATCTCTGCTGTTTAATGTCTCTGTTGCAGTGAACTTTAGAGCTGGTCAGGATCTCTGGTGTTTAATGTCTCTGTTGCAGTGAGCTTCAGAGCTGGTTAGGATCTCTGCTGTTTAACTTCTCTGTTGCAGTGAGCTTCAGAGCTGGTTAGGATCTCTGCTGTTTAATGTCTCTGTTGCAGTGAACTTTAGAGCTGGTCAGGATCTCTGGTGTTTAATGTCTCTGTTGCAGTGAGCTTCAGAGCTGGTTAGGATCTCTGCTGTTTAACTTCTCTGTTGCAGTGAGCTTCAGAGCTGGTTAGGATCTCTGCTGTTTAATGTCTCTGTTGCAGTGAACTTTAGAGCTGGTCAGGATCTCTGGTGTTTAATGTCTCTGTTGCAGTGAGCTTCAGAGCTGGTTAGGATCTCTGCTGTTTAATGTCTCTGTTGCAGTGAACTTTAGAGCTGGTCAGGATCTCTGGTGTTTAATGTCTCTGTTGCAGTGAGCTTTAGAGCTGGTCAGGATCTCTGGTGTTTAATGTCTCTGTTGCAGTGAGCTTTAGAGCTGGTCAGGATCTCTGGTGTTTAATGTCTCTGTTGCAGTGAACTTTAGAGCTGGTCAGGATCTCTGGTGTTTAATGTCTCTGTTGCAGTGAGCTTTAGA
This sequence comes from Notolepis coatsorum, assembly GCF_963971535.1. NCBI lineage: Eukaryota > Metazoa > Chordata > Actinopteri > Aulopiformes > Paralepididae > Notolepis > Notolepis coatsorum. The sequence goes on from NC_140165.1 coordinate 186,717,853, forward strand.
GCTGGTCAGGATCTCTGGTGTTTAATGTCTCTGTTGCAGTGAGCTTTAGAGCTGGTCAGGATCTCTGGTGTTTAATGTCTCTGTTGCAGTGAACTTTAGAGCTGGTCAGGATCTCTGGTGTTTAATGTCTCTGGTGCAGTGAGCTTCAGAGCTGGTTAGGATCTCTGCTGTTTAATGTCTCTGTTGCAGTGAGCTTTAGAGCTGGTCAGGATCTCTGCTGTTTAACTTCTCTGTTGCAGTGAGCTTTAGAGCTGGTTAGGATCTCTGGTGTTTAATGTCTCTGTTGCAGTGAGCTTTAGAGCTGGTCAGGATCTCTGGTGTTTAATGTCTCTGTTGCAGTGAACTTTAGAGCTGGTCAGGATCTCTGGTGTTTAATGTCTCTGGTGCAGTGAGCTTCAGAGCTGGTTAGGATCTCTGCTGTTTAATGTCTCTGTTGCAGTGAGCTTTAGAGCTGGTCAGGATCTCTGCTGTTTAACTTCTCTGTTGCAGTGAACTTTAGAGCTGGTCAGGATCTCTGGTGTTTAATGTCTCTGTTGCAGTGAGCTTTAGAGCTGGTTAGGATCTCTGGTGTTTAATGTCTCTGTTGCAGTGAGCTTTAGAGCTGGTCAGGATCTCTGGTGTTTAATGTCTCTGTTGCAGTGAACTTTAGAGCTGGTTAGGATCTCTGGTGTTTAATGTCTCTGTTGCAGTGAGCTTTAGAGCTGGTTAGGATCTCTGCTGTTTAACTTCTCTGTTGCAGTGAGCTTTAGAGCTGGTCAGGATCTCTGGTGTTTAATGTCTCTGTTGCAGTGAGCTTTAGAGCTGGTCAGGATCTCTGGTGTTTAATGTCTCTGTTGCAGTGAGCTTCAGAGCTGGTCAGGATCTCTGGTGTTTAATGTCTCTGTTGCAGTGAGCTTCAGAGCTGGTCAGGATCTCTGGTGTTTAATGTCTCTGTTGCAGTGAGCTTCAGAGCTGGTCAGGATCTCTGGTGTTTAATGTCTCTGTTGCAGTGAGCTTCAGAGCTGGTCAGGATCTCTGCTGTTTAATGTCTCTGTTGCAGTGAGCTTCAGAGCTGGTCAGGATCTCTGGTGTTTAATGTCTCTGTTGCAGTGAGCTTTAGAGCTGGTCAGGATCTCTGCTGTTTAATGTCTCTGTTGCAGTGAGCTTTAGAGCTGGTCAGGATCTCTGCTGTTTAATGTCTCTGTTGCAGTGAGCTTTAGAGCTGGTCAGGATCTCTGCTGTTTAATGTCTCTGTTGCAGTGAACTTTAGAGCTGGTCAGGATCTCTGCTGTTTAACTTCTCTGTTGCAGTGAGCTTCAGAGCTGGTTAGGATCTCTGCTGTTTAATGTCTCTGTTGCAGTGAGCTTTAGAGCTGGTCAGGATCTCTGGTGTTTAACTTCTCTGTTGCAGTGAGCTTTAGAGCTGGTCAGGATCTCTGGTGTTTAATGTCTCTGTTGCAGTGAGCTTTAGAGCTGGTCAGGATCTCTGGTGTTTAATGTCTCTGTTGCAGTGAGCTTTAGAGCTGGTCAGGATCTCTGGTGTTTAATGTCTCTGTTGCAGTGAGCTTTAGAGCTGGTCAGGATCTCTGGTGTTTAATGTCTCTGTTGCAGTGAGCTTCAGAGCTGGTCAGGATCTCTGGTGTTTAATGTCTCTGTTGCAGTGAGCTTCAGAGCTGGTCAGGATCTCTGCTGTTTAATGTCTCTGTTGCAGTGAGCTTTAGAGCTGGTCAGGATCTCTGGTGTTTAATGTCTCTGTTGCAGTGAGCTTCAGAGCTGGTCAGGATCTCTGGTGTTTAATGTCTCTGTTGCAGTGAGCTTTAGAGCTGGTCAGGATCTCTGGTGTTTAATGTCTCTGTTGCAGTGAGCTTTAGAGCTGGTCAGGATCTCTGGTGTTTAATGTCTCTGTTGCAGTGAGCTTCAGAGCTGGTCAGGATCTCTGGTGTTTAATGTCTCTGTTGCAGTGAGCTTTAGAGCTGGTCAGGATCTCTGGTGTTTAATGTCTCTGTTGCAGTGAGCTTTAGAGCTGGTCAGGATCTCTGGTGTTTAACTTCTCTGTTGCAGTGAGCTTCAGAGCTGGTTAGGATCTCTGGTGTTTAATGTCTCTGTTGCAGTGAACTTTAGAGCTGGTCAGGATCTCTGGTGTTTAATGTCTCTGTTGCAGTGAGCTTCAGAGCTGGTCAGGATCTCTGCTGTTTAATGTCTCTGTTGCAGTGAGCTTCAGAGCTGGTCAGGATCTCTGGTGTTTAATGTCTCTGTTGCAGTGAGCTTTAGAGCTGGTCAGGATCTCTGGTGTTTAATGTCTCTGTTGCAGTGAGCTTTAGAGCTGGTCAGGATCTCTGGTGTTTAATGTCTCTGTTGCAGTGAGCTTTAGAGCTGGTCAGGATCTCTGGTGTTTAATGTCTCTGTTGCAGTGAGCTTCAGAGCTGGTCAGGATCTCTGGTGTTTAATGTCTCTGTTGCAGTGAGCTTTAGAGCTGGTCAGGATCTCTGCTGTTTAACTTCTCTGTTGCAGTGAGCTTCAGAGCTGGTTAGGATCTCTGGTGTTTAATGTCTCTGTTGCAGTGAGCTTCAGAGCTGGTTAGGATCTCTGGTGTTTAATGTCTCTGTTGCAGTGAGCTTTAGAGCTGGTCAGGATCTCTGCTGTTTAATGTCTCTGTTGCAGTGAGCTTTAGAGCTGGTCAGGATCTCTGGTGTTTAATGTCTCTGTTGCAGTGAGCTTCAGAGCTGGTCAGGATCTCTGCTGTTTAATGTCTCTGTTGCAGTGAGCTTTAGAGCTGGTCAGGATCTCTGGTGTTTAATGTCTCTGTTGCAGTGAGCTTCAGAGCTGGTCAGGATCTCTGGTGTTTAATGTCTCTGTTGCAGTGAGCTTCAGAGCTGGTCAGGATCTCTGGTGTTTAATGTCTCTGTTGCAGTGAGCTTCAGAGCTGGTCAGGATCTCTGGTGTTTAATGTCTCTGTTGCAGTGAGCTTCAGAGCTGGTTAGGATCTCTGCTGTTTAATGTCTCTGTTGCAGTGAGCTTTAGAGCTGGTCAGGATCTCTGGTGTTTAATGTCTCTGTTGCAGTGAGCTTTAGAGCTGGTCAGGATATCCTTACATACCCGGTTAGACTAGTACTTTCTGTGGGAGGAGCCTCCAGGGATGTTGTGGATGAAAGCACCTGACTAGTAGATGCTAACCTGACCCTTTCTTTCTCTTTCTCTCTCTGTCTCTTTCTCTCTCTCTTTCTTTCTCTCTCTGTTTCTCTCCATCTCTCTCTCTCTCTCTCTCTCTCTCTCGCTCTCTCTCTCTCTCTCTAGGCGTTGTGTATAAACGTCCAGTGTAGTGACGTGTTGGAGACATTGTCCCTGGTGTTTTGTGGTGCTGAGGTGAACTGCTCTACGGACGTCACAGACTGCCCCTCCCCGCTCTCTCTGGCCAACGCCCACGGACAGCCTCTGCAGGCCGAGTTCCTCAGCCACAACCTCAACACAGGTAGGTACAGCATGTAAGAGATACAACAACATCATTGTTAAGTAGGAAATATAACTAAAGTCCAAACCATTAAGGCAGCATCACCATGTTTTTTTGTACTAATAAATAATTTATAAATGATTAATTCACTGCATACAGAGATGCCATCGTCATCATACACAGTGAGTGACTCGTGTGTTTCCTTCATGTAGAGCTGCCGCGCGCTGAAGTGGGTGGGCTGATGGAGGCGGTTCATTACTCAGCCCCGCCCACCGTCTCACACAATGGCTTCCTGTTCAAGACCGCCTCCATCGCTCGACCAATCACAGATCGCAAGGCCCGGGAGGGTAGGTTGTCATTGCATGTATGCATAGATACTGACTGACTGGTTTTCTCTATTGCTTTCTTTCTTTCTTTCTTGCTAATCTTAAGTGGTTTGTAATAATGAAGTGATTGAACTGGTTCTCCCTCCAGAGTTTAGTCGCCGCTGGTGTACTCTGAATGACGGCTGTTTGAGCTACTATGAGAGTGACAAGAACTCCACCCCCAACGGATCCCTGAAGGCCTCAGAGATGGTCTGTCTGTCCCTCAGTACACCTGAGAAACACGGGTAGGAAGGAATGAATGAATGAACAGAATGAATGGACAGAACGAATGAATGAACCTAATGAATGAAAGAACAGAATGAATGAACGGAATGAATGAATAAATAAATAAATACACGAATGAATGAATGAATGAATGAACAGCATGGATGGACAGAATGAATGAATGAACAGAATGAATGAATGAACAGAATGACTGAATGAACAGAATGAATAAACAATGAATGAATGAATGACCAGAATTAATTAATTCATTCATTAATGCATGCATGGATGGCTTAATGAACAGCTGGCTGACAACACAAGGGTTCAGATTGCTTTTTGCAGAAGACACACTACCTCACATTTCTCTCTCTCTCACTCTCTCTCAGATATGATCATACCTTTGAGTTATATTCAGACACGGAGCGACTTTATCTGTTTGGTACAGATGACCCTGAGAGCCACAAGGAGTGGGTCAAGTCCATTGCCAAGGTAACCATTAGTCTGAGATATCTCACTGGCCTAAGTACAAGTCAAGTCAAGTCAAGAGTTTTTATTTGTCACGGCATACAAGTATACAATGAAATGCGGGTGGTCTTGCCCGCAACGATGTGCAATACAGTAGTAACAACATATAATAGAATCCAATAAACAACATTGTGCAATAAACAGTAATATAGTAGGGCATATCGGTATTTGTACATAAGTTATTTACAGAGCATGGAGGACATGCTAGGTCCTGTGTTAGTGCATACACTGTTAGCTACGGATGAGGCACTGGGTCTTTCTGTACATTGCTATTTTATACTATCTCAGGTTATACTATACTATTTTTAAAGTGACCTTTCCTTAGTGGCCATAAGTATGGGCGTGTGCAGCATGAGTGTGTGCTTGCTCATGTTAAAGTGGCTGCTAGTGTGTGAGCGTGTACAGTGTGTGTGTCGTGTGTGTGCTCATGTGTGCTTGTGTGTGGAGAGTTCAGTGTGCAAGGCTCTGATGGCCTGGGGGAAGAAGCTGAGCCGAAGCCTCTCTGTCCTAGTAGCTGGGGTTCGCAGGCGTCTGCCTGACCTCAGCAGCATGAACAGGCTGTTGTTGGGGTGGTGTGGGTCTTTCATTATTCTGCAGGCTCTGGATTTGCACCTCTTGTTGTATAGAACCTGCAGGGGTGGTAGTGCAATACCCGTGGTACGCTCGGCTGAGCGCACCACTCTCTGTAGGGCCTTCTTGTCCTGTGCCGTGCTGTTTCCATACCAGGCAGTGATGTTTCCAGTCAAGATGCTCTCTACAGCTCCGGAGTAGAAGGACTGGAGTATCTTCCCAGATACTCTGAACTTCCTTAACTGTCTCATGTGGTAGAGGCGCTGCTTCGCCGTTTTTACGACTGAGTCTATGTGTGTTGACCATGTCAGATCCTCTGAGATGTGGACCCCCAGGTACTTAAAGCTGCTCACCCTGTCCACGGTAGCCCCGTTTATCCTCAGTGGTGTGTGTGTCTCCTGCTGTCCTCTCCTATAATCCACGATCAGCTCCTTGGTTTTACCAATGTTCAGGAGCAGGCTGTTGTCTTGGCACCAGCGTTCCAGTACCTCAACCTCCTCCCGGTAGGCTTTCTAGTTGTTGTCCGAGATCAGCCCCACCACCACTGTGTCGTCTGCAAACTTCACTATGGAGTTGGAGCTGAACTTGGCCACACAGTCGTGTGTGTAAAGTGAGTACAGGAGGGGGCTCAGAACACAGCCCTGGGGGGACCCGATGCTCAGGGTGATGGTGTTGGAGGTCTGACCCCCCACCCTGACCGCCTGGGGCCATTTCGCTCAAAGTCCAGTATCCAGGCGCTCAGAGCGGAGCTCAGACCCAGTTCGATCAGCTTGTCCACCAGTCTGGTGGGGACTATGGTGTTGAACGCTGAGCTATAGTCAATGAACAACAGTCTCACATAGCCCCCCTTCTGGCGGTCAAGGTGAGAGAGGGTGCTGTGCAGTACTTGGGAGACTGCATCGTCCGTGGACCCGTTTGGCCTGTATGCAAATTGCATGGGGTCCATATCACTGGGGAGGGAGGCACAAATGTGATCCTTGACCAGCCTCTCAAAACATTTCATGGCCACAGAGGTGAGTGCCACCGGTCTGTAGTCATTGAGACATGTTGGGGAGGGTTTCTTTGGTACAGGGATGATGGTAGACATCTTGAAGCAGGCAGGGACCACTGACTCCGCCAGGGATTGATTAAATATGGCGGTGAACACAGGGGCTAGCTGGTTGGCACAGGACTTAAGTATGCGTCCTGTTATACCATCTGGGCCAGCAGCTTTTCTGGTGTTCACCTGCATAAATGCTCTTCTCACACTGTGTTCCGACAATGAGAGAGCGTCCCCGCCCCCCTGCGGTTGCCCCCCCCCCCCCCCCCCCCCTCCACAACAGCCGGCGCGCCAGTGACGTCACTAGCCGTTGAGCTAGCGGCGCCACTGTCTACCTCAAACCGAGCGTAGAAAGAGTTGAGTTTGTCCGCGAGAGAGGCGTCGTCGCTCCCCATTGAGGGAGCGCTGACTTTGTAGTCAGTTATTGTCCTCAGTCCCCGCCATAGGCCTCTTGTGTCGTTTTGTGCCATTTGTATCTCCAGTTTGTCAGCATATGTCCGTTTTGCAAGTTTTACAGCCTTGCGCAGAGTATAGACTGTAGCCTTGTACCTTGTACCAGGGTTAAGGAGAGATACCTTACTGGCCTGGGTACCAGGGTTAAAGAGATACCTTACTGGCCTGGGTACCAGGGTTAAAGAGATACCTTACTGGCCTGCGTACCAAGGTTAAATGAACTACTAGCCTTTATTTAACTGAAAAACAGCATGTTAGCCTTCTTCATTGACCCCAAAGAGCACAGCTAGCCTGCAGCTTGGAGCTGCCTTATTATAGGGGAGACGTCCTGTGGTTGTTTTGGTTTTGTATTCCACAACCACAAAATGTTTTAAGGTCAAATTAAACGAGGCAAAGTACAGTAATGATAATAACGTTTCCCCCACAGTGGGCGTGGCCTAATTGTGCTCTGTCTTTATGACATGAGGTTGACTGTATCTATAGAGCACATCTCAGACAATTAAGAAACTAGTTTCACACTGTTTGACAGTAAATATGTTTTGTAAACTTAATTACAGGCTCTGTAAATGAAATAGAATGTCAGTCCTTAACTACATAGTGTATCTTTAATCAGTCCTAAACTACATAGTGCATCTTTAATCAGTCCTAAACTACATAGTGCATCTTTAATCAGTCATAAACTACACAGTACACCTTTAATCAGTCATAAACTACATAGTGCACCTTTAATTAGTCCTAAACTACATACTGTAGTACACCTTTAATCAGTCCTAAATTACTTAGTGCACCTTTAATCATCTTTTCTCCACACTGTCTCTCCAGACTTTCATCCCAGCCAATGCGGAGCCACTGGTGCGTCTGGGCTTTGAGCGGATTGGCCGATTGAAGTATAAAGACGGGTTGAACCTTGATACGCCCAAAGTTGGTTGGTTCGCTCTGGTAGACTCCACACTCCATGCCCACCTGGAGGACAGCCCTGGGGAGGAGATTCATCTCCGCAAATTACAGGAGCTGTGTGAGTTAGACAGACAGTTATACTGTATATTAATCTACTGGAGCTGTGAGTCAGACAGACAGTTATACTGTATATTAATCTACTGGAGCTGTGAGTCAGACAGAGTTATACTGTATATTAATCTACTGGAGCTGTGAGTCAGACAGACAGGTATACTGTATATATTAATCTACTGGAGCTGTGAGTCAGACAGACAGTTATACTGTATATTAATCTACTCAGTACAGCACGGCACGTGGTGTAGTGGTTAACACTGTCGCCTCACAGCAAGAAGGTCCAGGGTTCGATTCCCGCTTGGGGACCAGGTTTCCATGATGCCAGTTACCCAGGTGGGGTATCTCCCAGGCCTTTCTGTGTGGAGTTTGCATGTTCTCCCCGTGCTCGCAAGGGTTTCCCCCCCTGATAAGATAAACCCAATGGAAAAACATGCACAACAATAGATTGCTAACGCTGTGGCGTGCTTGACGAAGACGGACAGGAGCACTTGGATTGGTCCCCTGGCGCAGCTCACGTTGACGCCTGTCTGCTCCCGGGGGGGGGGGAAGGACGACGGGATGGGTTAATCGCAGATACGAATTGCATGCATGCATCGCATGTGTGCCGATTGATGACCTCTGAGCAGGTCCTAAATTAATAATTAATAATATACAGTAGTATAACTGTCTGACTCACAGCTCCAGTAGATTAATATATACAGTATAACTGTCTGTCTGACTCACAGCTCCAGTAGATTAATATATACAGTAGTATAACTGTCTGACTCACAGCTCCAGTAGATTAATATATACAGTAGTATAACTGTCTGACTCACAGATCCAGTAGATTAATATATACAGTAGTATAACTGTCTGACTCACAGCTCCAGTAGATTAATATATACAGTATAACTGTCTGACTCACAGCTCCAGTAGATTAATATATACAGTATAACTGTCTGACTCACAGCTCCAGTAGATTAATATATACAGTAGTATAACTGTCTGTCTGACTCACAGCTCCAGTAGATTAATATATACAGTATAACTGTCTGACTCACAGCTCCAGTAGATTAATATATACAGTAGTATAACTGTCTGTCTGACTCACAGCTCCAGTAGATTAATATATACAGTATAACTGTCTGACTCACAGCTCCAGTAGATAAATATATACAGTAGTATAACTGTCTGACTCACAGCTCCAGTAGATTAATATATACAGTATAACTGTCTGTCTGACTCACAGCTCCAGTAGATTAATATATACAGTAGTATAACTGTCTGACTCACAGCTCCAGTAGATTAATATATACAGTATACCTGTCTGTCTGACTCACAGCTCCAGTAGATTAATATATACAGTATAACTGTCTGTCTGACTCACAGCTCCAGTAGATTAATATATACAGTATAACTGTCTGTCTGACTCACAGCTCCAGTAGATTAATATATACAGTATAACTGTCTGTCTGACTCACAGCTCCAGTAGATTAATATACAGTATAACTGTCTGTCTGACTCACAGATCCAGTAGATTAATATATACAGTATAACTGTCTGACTCACAGCTACAGTAGATTAATATATACAGTATAACTGTCTGTCTGACTCACAGCTCCAGTAGATTAATATATACAGTATAACTGTCTGTCTGACTCACAGCTCCAGTAGATTAATATATACAGTATAACTGTGACTCACAGCTCCAGTAGATTAATATATACAGTATAACTGTCTGTCTGACTCACAGCTCTGTGAGTCAGACAGACAGTTATACTGTATATTAATCTACTGGATCTGTGAGTCAGACAGACAGTTATACTGTATATTAATCTACTGGATCTGTGAGTCAGACAGACAGTTATACTGTATATTAATCTACTGGAGCTGTGAGTCAGACAGACAGTTATACTGTATATATTAATCTACTGGAGCTGTGAGTCAGACAGACAGTTATACTGTATATTAATCTACTGGCGCTGTGAGTCAGACAGACAGTTATACTGTATATATTAATCTACTGAAGCTGTGATTCAGACAGGTATACTGTATATATCAATATACTGGAGCTGTGAGTCAGACAGTTATACTACTGTATATATTAATCTACTGGAGCTGTGAGTCAGACAGACAGGTATACTGTATATATTAATCTACTGGAGCTGTGAGTCAGACAGTTATACTACTGTATATATTAATCTACTGGAGCTGTGAGTCAGACAGACAGGTATACTGTATATATTAATCTACTGGAGCTGTGAGTCAGACAGTTATACTACTGTATATATTAATCTACTGGAGCTGTGAGTCAGACACAGTTATACTGTATATATTAATCTACTGGAGCTGTGAGTCAGACAGTTATACTACTGTATATATTAATCTACTGGAGCTGTGAGTCAGACAGTTATACTACTGTATATATTAATCTACTGGAGCTGTGAGTCAGACAGACAGTTATACTGTATATATTAATCTACTGGAGCTGTGAGTCAGACAGACAGTTATACTGTATATTAATCTACTGGAGCTGTGAGTCAGACAGTTATACTGTATATTAATCTACTGGATATGTGATTCAGACAGACAGTTATACTGTATATTAATCTACTGGATCTGTGAGTCAGACAGACAGTTATACTGTATATTAATCTACTGGCGCTGTGAGTCAGACAGACAGTTATACTGTATATTAATCTACTGGATCTGTGAGTCAGACAGACAGTTATACTGTATATTAATCTACTGGCGCTGTGAGTCAGACAGACAGTTATACTGTATATTAATCTACTGGAGCTGTGAGTCAGACAGACAGTTATACTGTATATATTAATCTACTGGAGCTGTGATTCAGACAGTTATACTGTATATATTAATCTACTGGCGCTGTGAGTCAGACAGTTATACTGTATACTGTATATTAATCTACTGGAGCTGTGAGTCAGACAGACAGTTATACTGTATATATTAATCTACTGGAGCTGTGAGTCAGACAGACAGTTATACTGTATATATTAATCTACTGGAGCTGTGAGTCAGACAGACAGTTATACTACTGTATATATTAATCTACTGGAGCTGTGAGTCAGACAGACAGTTATACTGTATATATTAATCTACTGGAGCTGTGAGTCAGACAGACAGGTATACTGTATATATTAATCTACTGGAGCTGTGAGTCAGACAGACAGTTATACTGTATATTAATCTACTGGCGCTGTGAGTCAGACAGTTATACTACTGTATATATTAATCTACTGGAGCTGTGAGTCAGACAGTTATACTACTGTATATATTAATCTACTGGAGCTGTGAGTCAGACAGTTATACTACTGTATATATTAATCTACTGGAGCTGTGAGTCAGACACAGTTATACTGTATATATTAATCTACTGGAGCTGTGAGTCAGACAGACAGTTATACTGTATATATTAATCTACTGGAGCTGTGAGTCAGACAGACAGGTATACTGTATATATTAATCTACTGGAGCTGTGAGTCAGACAGACAGTTATACTGTATATTAATCTACTGGCGCTGTGAGTCAGACAGTTATACTACTGTATATATTAATCTACTGGAGCTGTGAGTCAGACAGTTATACTACTGTATATATTAATCTACTGGAGCTGTGAGTCAGACAGACAGTTATACTGTATATATTAATCTACTGGAGCTGTGAGTCAGACAGTTATACTACTGTATATATTAATCTACTGGAGCTGTGAGTCAGACAGACAGTTATACTGTATATTAATCTACTGGAGCTGTGAGTCAGACAGTTATACTACTGTATATATTAATCTACTTGAGCTGTGATTCAGACAGACGGTTATACTACTGTATATATTAATCTACTGGAGCTGTGAGTCAGACAGTTATACTACTGTATATATTAATCTACTGGAGCTGTGAGTCAGACAGACAGTTATACTGTATATTAATCTACTGGAGCTGTGAGTCAGACAGTTATACTGTATATTAATCTACTGGATATGTGATTCAGACAGACAGTTATACTGTATATTAATCTACTGGAGCTGTGAGTCAGACAGACAGTTATACTGTATATTAATCTACTGGAGCTGTGACAGTTATACATCCTGTGAGTGTGTTGTAATAAGTGTTTCAATATAATGTGTTGTAATAATAATAAATAAATAAATGAAATTAAATGACTGTTTTGCAGCCATCCAGCAGGAAAGTGAGGTGTTGGTTCTGGTGGAGAAAGGCAGGTGAGAGAAATACATTATTTCCTTTTCTTTTGTTTTAAAGATAATAAAGTGATACATCACAACATATCACACAACTACTGTACTGTAGGTTGGTTCTTATTGAAACGGTAATGAAAAAGACACAATATTTAAACAACTTCCATCCATCTCTTTTTCTCTCTTTCTCTGTTTCTCCCTTTCTCTCGCTTTCTCCCCCCCCTCTCTCTCTTCTGTTTCTCCCTCTATATCTCTTTCTCTCCCTCTTTCTGTCTCTTTCTTTCTCTGTCTCTCTGTCTTTCTCTCCCTCTCTCTGTTTCTCTGTCACTCTCTCTGTGTCTCTTTCTCTCTATCTCTCTCTGTCTCTCTCTATCTCTAGGACTCTGTACATAGAGGGGGAGAGGAAGCTTGACTTCCAGGGTTGGCTCTGGTCGATCCAGCGGGCGGCAGGCAGCGGAGGAGACTGTCTGAGGCAGCAGCAGCTCACAGACGCAGACACACCTGTCATAGTGGAGCGGTGCATCCATTACATCACACAGTGTGGTGAGACACACACACACAGATTATGACAAACACAAGCCTAGTTGGTGTGATTCCATATGAAGGTTACTGTGGTAACCTCTAATAATAAGTAAGCCACACAACACGCTTGTGATCCCTTTGGTTGAGTAGTTTAGTGGGTAACGGGAGCAATACAATACAGGTGCGTCTTACACCCTGCGCACGTTAGACATACAGGTAAGAACGCCGGCCCCTGATACGGAGAATACCTCCCGTATATATCTGTAGTCACAAAATAATATCCCTTGAGCAATAGCTCCCTCTAGTGGGGGAATATAGATACTGCCTCCATATTAATCCTAGATATATATATAAGGCTGACATTACAACACCCCTCCCCCTTTAAATTTCAACATTACCCAATGTCCATGTAATACAAAAATAATACTAAGTGTCTGTACACTTTCCAAAAATATATATACCAAATAAAGGACTTAGCAACAGCTTACCAAATAAGGCACTTGGAAAACATATTACCAACAGTCATTACACTCATAACTGTCTCGTTAAATGTTCAGTCTGTCGGGAGGTCTGCGATCACGCTGTGACCTGCGCAATACCGCTGGTGACCTCGGACACACCACAGGTGACTGAGGTTTGGGTGGCTCTGGTGTTGAGAGCATGAGAGGGGTCTGAGTGTCAACTCTACTTGGGGACACAGACACCTCTCCTGGGGAGTCTGTCACTGGTACAGTAGTCACTGGCAAACAACATTCTCCCATAGTCTGTTCCCCACGGGTATCCACCGTGGTGCGATCAGTCTCTGAACTTGTGTCGTGGCGTAGGCGTACATGGTCCTGGTGTCTACGGAAAACACGTCCATCAGTCAGTTGAATGACATAGGAAACTGGGCCACTCTGTTTCAGAATAACGCCAGGCAGCCACTGTTGCTTGTTGATAGTACTGAAATTCCTCACATAGACCTTGTCCTCAGGTTCTAATTGTCTCTCTTTTGCGTGCTGATCATGACGCTCCTTCTGCTTCTCCTGCTTCCTCTGTACTTTCGCCTTCATGTCTGGACGCAGCAAGTCCAATCTCGCCTTGGGCCTACGCCCCATCAGCATCTCTGCTGGCGTGCGCCCCGTTGTCGTTTGAGGCGTGAGGCGATAGGTAAACAGGAAACGTGAAAGTCTAGTGTTTAGAGAGTCTCCTGTCATCCTCTTTAACCCCTCTTTCACTGTCTGAACAGCCCGCTCAGCCAAACCATTTGAGGCTGGGTGGAACGGCGCCGTCCTAATGTGATTAATGCCGTTCTGGTGCATAAATTCACTGAACAGCTCACTGGTGAATGTTGGGCCATTATCCGAGACCAGGGTGTCTGGCAACCCATGGACTGCGAAGACTTGTCTGAGTTGGTCTATGGTTGTGGGGGCTGTGATATTGTTCATGATATGGGCTTCTATCCATTTTGAGTGTGCGTCTACCATGATCAGAAACATCTGTCCCAAAAAGGGTCCTGCAAAGTCTACATGCAGCCTAGACCAGGGGCGGTCTGGCCACTCCCATGGGTGCAACGGAGCAGGCGGTGGATTGTTCTGATTAGTCTGACACTGTGTGCATGATTTTACCTTGCTCTCCAGATCATCGTCCATTCTTGGCCACCAGACGTATGATCTCGCTAGGCTTTTCATCCGGGAGACTCCTGGATGAGTCTCATGTATCTCCTCCACAACTTGTGACCGTCCTGGGGGCGGTACAATGACCCTCGACCCCCAGAAGATGCAGCCGTCCTGCAGGCTCAGTTCTGTTTTGCGTTTAGCATACGGCCTCAGTTCCTCTCCCTCCACGACACTGGGCCAACCTTGCAAAAGGAAGGTCTTGACCCGAGACAGGACCGGGTCCCTCTCAGTCCACTGCTTAATCTGTGTCGCTTTGATAGGTGTCTCTGCTAGCCTCTCCAATGAAAACACAGTCTCTGGAGGCACATATGTAGTGGCGGGTGTCTCTGGTAACGGCAGTCGACTCAGTGCGTCAGCATTTGCGTTATCCTTGCCCGCTTTGAACACTATAGTGTACTGGTAGGCTGAGAGTGTGAGAGCCCAACGCTGTATCCTGGCTGAGGCCAGCGGTGGGATGCATTTTGTCTCACTGAACAGACTCATCAGAGGTTTATGGTCTGTTGTGATAGTGAATGCCCGTCCGTATAGGTATTGATGGAAACGCTTCACAGCAAAAACAACAGCTAGACCCTCTTTATCTAACTGAGAGTACCCCTTCTCCGCTGCTGTTAGGGTACGTGAAGCAAAAACAACAGGCTTCTCATCTCCATCCTCCATGATGTGTGAGAGCACGGCTCCGACTCCATAAGGCGAGGCATCACTCGAGACGATGATCTCTTTGTCTGGGTCGTAGTGAACGAGCAGCTTCGCAGACTGGAGCAGCTCTTTCACTTCCTTAAAAGCTCTCTGCTGCTCTCCACTCCACTCCCACTTAGTGTCAAGGTGCAGTAGCTTGTACAGTGGGGACAAAACATTTGATAAATCCGGCAGAAATTTGCCATAATAATTCACCATGCCCAAAAACGATCTCAGTTCATGGACACTCTTTGGGCTTGGAGCCTCCTTTATGGCTCTCACCTTGTCTTCCAAAGGGCTGAGCCCCTGTGCTGTGATCCTGTGTCCCAGGTAGGTCACGCTCGGTGCCAGGAACACACACTTGGCACGCTTCAAACGCAGTCCTGCGTCTGAGAGTCGTTTCAACACCTGTGCTAGGTTAGCCAGATGCTCCGCCTCCGTGGCCCCCGTGATGAGGATATCATCTAGATATACCGCTACGTGCGGGATACCCTGTAACAGCGTGTCCATTGTTTTTTGAAAAATGGCGGGGCTGGATGCCACTCCAAACACGAGGCGATTGTATTTAAATAAGCCCTTGTGAGTGTTGATGGTGACATACTCTTTTGACTCTTCGTCAAGTTGCAGTTGCTGGTAAGCATGGCTCATGTCTAGCTTTGTGAAAAGCTTCCCCCGTGACAAGGTTGCAAACAGGTCATCCACTCTTGGTAGTGGATACTCCTCCAGTTTAGAGACCTGATTTACCGTCACCTTGTAGTCTCCACATATGCGTGCTGTATTATCCTCTTTCAGGATTGGCACAATGGGAGCCGCCCACCTTGAAAATTGGACGGGTTCAATGATGCCTTGCTTCTGCAAACGTTCCAGCTCCTCCTCCACCTTGACCTTCATGGCATACGGCACCGACCTAGGCTTGAAAAACCTTGGGGCGGCCTCAGGGTCAACATGGAGTTTCACAGTTACCCCCTTCAGTGTGCCCAGCTCGTCCCTGAAAACATCACTGTACCGATGCAGGATGTCCTCTGTCTGTCGTGTGCACATATTTAACATTATGCCAGTTTAGCTTAATTTTCCTTAGCCAATCACGGCCCAAAAGACTTGGCCCCCCCCCCCTTAGCTATAACCAGCCTGGCCTTTGCCTTCTGATTCCCCGCTAAAATGTCCACATATAGCACCCCTATATGAGGTATGGGCTGACCTGTGTATGTCCTGAGCCTGAGCTTTGATGGGCTAATGGGTGGTAGGTTAGACCCCCATGTCTTCCTGTAGGTCTCCTCACTGATGACCGATGCAGTAGCCCCTGAGTCAATCTCAAACTTTACATCCTGTCCCCCGACAGTGATAGTGGCATAATAGGGTTCAGGTGGCTCCTCATCTGTTCCCACCCCGAACATGTTGTATGCACACGCTGCTTCCTCATGTGTTTCTTCCAGGTGGTGTGTGGAGGCTTGAGCCTGACGCTGCTTTCCCTGCCAAGGCCTGCCCCTGCCCATTTTATTGTCTTTTGAACTCCTGCACTTCTTTGCTAGGTGTCCCTTTTTATTACAATTATGGCAGACAGCCTCTTTGAATCTGCAGTCATTTGCATAATGCGACGACCCCCCACACCTAAAACATTCCACCCCTTTTTTAAACACTTCATTTTTACCAGTCTCTTTATAGGCAGGATCCCTTCTGACTTGGTGCACTGTCTGTGACACTGACAACCCATTCCCCCTCTGTATGTCCCTAGCATTATTTGCAGCCATCTCCATACCTTGGGAAATCTCTAGGGCTTTTTTAAAAGTCAGCGGCGGGGCTTCCCCCAGCAGGCGGCGCTGTATGGGGTCATTATTAATGCCGCAAACTAATCTGTCACGGAGCATATCATCCAACACTGCCCCGAATTCACAATGTTCCGACAGTTGGCGTAGCTACAAAGTTGGCTACAGACTGACCTTGCTTCCTGAACAGACTGTGGAATTTGAAACGTTGTACTATCACAGAGGGTCTTGGGTTGTGGTGGTTCCCCACAAGCTTGACTAAGTCTTCATATGGAATTTCCCCCGGTTTCAGTGGTGTAGCTAAATTCCTTATTAGCTTATAAGTCTTAGCCCCACACACACTCAGGAGAATAGAGCGCATTTTCGCCACATCAGTAATTCCATTTGCATTGAAAAAATTTCCCAACCTTTCCTCGTACTCTGTCCAGTCCTCATTCGCTTCCACAAACTCACTGATAGTCCCAAACGTCGCCATCTGAGCGCGAGGCTCCTCTTCCACACTCGGCTCGTCCTCTTCTCCCGATGCTCTCCCGTCCCCGAGCGATGCTCCTTCAGTACCACTGCCGGCGTCGCTCATACGTTAGCCTTCAGCCTTCCAGCTATAGCTTTAGCCTCACGCTAACAACAAACAAAAGCAACCGGGATGACACGTCGCCAATCCAGTTTATCCTCGTCGCCAAAAATATGTGGTAACCTCTAATAATAAGTAAGCCACACAACACGTTTGTGATCCCTTTGGTTGAGTAGTTTAGTGGGTAACGGGAGCAATACAATACAGGTGCGTCTTACACCCTGCGCACGTTAGACATACAGGTAAGAACGCCGGCAGTGGGGCTGACATTACAACAGTTACCTTCTGTAATCCAGAATTGACAGACTGTGAGATGAGGTGTTTGGGCACCAAACATCAAAATAAATGGGGAGGGACAGCCAATATATATATGATAAGAGAGAGAGATTACAACATAGACTGGGTAATCAAACGCAGCCCTAATCATGGCTTTAGGGTAGAATTGAACTTTAAGTTTACAAATATACTAGCTGGTGCATTATCTGGCTATCGGGACATAATTGGTGGAGTGGAGAAACTGAAAAAGATTTCCGACTAGTTAAGTGACTGCTGACACAAATATGTATTGTAACACACTTGTTCAAGTTCAAGTTTCTTTAATAGTTGTCATACAGAAGTACAGAATACTTTTATACAAAATGCTTCTTACTGTTACGCTCCAGAGACTGTGTTAGACAAGATAAGTATGAAATAAAATAGTATAGCATGTAAAATAGAAGTAAAAATAGAGGTCACAGTGTTCAGTATAGACATATGTACAATGTTCGATGCAGAATAGAAGTAACTGAGTTACCATACAATATACAATATACTATGCAATATACTAATACAATACTATATAGTGCAGAGCAGAAATGGGATGAGGTACAATTTAGGTACAATTTACAGTAAGGTGTGCGAGTTTTAGTGCAAATCCTTTACCAATAAATATAAATATAAAGTGTAAAGTGTGTTTAGGTGTTCTAAAGTGTGTAAAGTGGGTGCTGCAGTGAGTTGTTTGTTTAAAGTGAGTGTGTGCGTGTGGATGTGTGTGCTGTGTGCATTTGATGGTTGTTGCATAGTGTTTATTGTTCGTTGAGCAGCCTGATGGCCTGGGGATAGAAGCTTCTTCTGAGTCTTTCTGTGCTCGCCTTAAGACTCCGGTATCGCTTGCCTGACCGCAGCAGTTCAAAGAGGCAGTTGTTCGGGTGGCTGGAGTCCTTGATGATTCTCTTAGCCTTCCCCCTGCACCGCTTGTTGTAAATGTTCTGGAGGGTGGGAAGCCCCCCTCCAATTGTGCGTTCGGCTGAACGTGTCACTCTTTGTAGTCTGCTACGGTCTTGTGCAGTGCTATTCCCAAACCAGGAGGTGATGTTGCCAGTCAGGATGCTCTCTATTGTACATGAGTAGAAGTTCCTAAGGATCTTCTGACTGACTTGGAACTTCCTTAGGCGCCTGAGGAAGTAGAGGCGTTGTCGTGCCTTCTTCACAACACTGTCAATGTGTGTGGTCCATGTCAAGTCCTCGGATATGTGGGCTCCGAGGTACTTGAAACTGTTGTTGTTGTGTGGTTGTAGAGTGTTTACGTGACAAAACCATAATGTTTTATTGCCGTTTGTGGGAAGGAAGGGGTTAATGCACACAGCAAGCTCCCATCAAGTCAAGTCAAGAGTTTTATTTGTCACGGCATACAAGTATACAGTGAAATGCGGGGGGTCTTGCCCGCAACGATTGTGCAATAATACAATAATAAGATAAGACATAACAGGTATATGTACATAATGTTTACAAAAAGCATGGTAATGGTCTTATGTACACTACTATACAATGCTATACTATACAATCTACAGTTATACTATGTGTCTTTATGCTAGCTTGCTATATCCATCTGTTTACTATACAAGAACCACTCCTGTTCTTGTTTTTAAAGTGACCTTTCATTGTGTAAAGTGACCGTTGAGTGTGAGCGTGTGCAGCATGTGTGTGTGTTCATGCTAAAGTGACTGCTAGTGTGTGAGCGTATATACAGTCCACAATCCAGTAGAATGTTGAGGTCTATGCCTGTCAAGGTTCTCCAATCTTCTCTGTCTGTTTGTAACAAGCCGCAGCCGTGCTCCGTGATTTAGACACGGGTGTGTCACAGGCCACATTACTCTGGCCGAATGGGGCGGAACTCCATATATGGGCCTCAGCCTGATTGTTGTACAGGCCGGTTTTGTCACCGGAACTCCTAATATGAGCACAGACATACACAGAGGGAAACACACATATCGATAGGTTATGTAGATAACCTAGTTATATTAGTATTGGCTGAGCGTCCCGCTCTGAGCCTTACGAGATACTCCTATCTCCTGTGATACTTAATGTATCTCCCACGAATAAAAACACATGCACCCCACCTGTATGGGGCCCCGCCCCTTATGGTGGCACCACCCATATAACCATGACTCTGGTCATGAAACACCCTTCCTCGCCAAAACCCGTCCCAGGAAAAGATCCCTCAAGAGGGAACTCAGGGCTGCGCAGAGCGGGACGCTCAGCCAATACTAATATAACTAGGTTATCTACATAACCTATCGTTATATATCGTATTTGCATCGCGTCCCGCTCTGAGCCTTACGAGATAATGGGGAAGAGCGGGCGCGAGACCCGACAGATGTACCCCCTGAGGACCCGTAAGCCCACATCAAGGGGTGCGGGGAGCCCTGTCACCCCATCCTCCCTAATGAAGGGGGGGCGCAGTCAACTCCACCTGAATGCGAACAAGAGGGAAACTAGAACCCCTTGAACACACCGTACAGGCGGAACCACGTGTGACTCAACACACTGTGGCCCATACCCATACACTCCTGCTACCCGACCAAAGGACGGGAAGCAGGGAAGGCCACAGACCCCAGAACCGCCTGGGAGACAGAACCCCCGGTCATGTCCATGAGGAAAAACCTTACAAAGGAGCCCGGGGAGGACCATGAAGCTGCAGCACAGATGGCCTCCACCGAGGCCCCACCCAGGAGAGCGGCAGAGGCAGCCACCCCACGAGTGGAGTGCGCCCTGACGCCCCCAGGGGGATCCTGCCCAGCCAACGTGTAGCAGAGGGTAACACCCTCGCACAACCAATGGGACAGGCGCTGCTCCGACAGTGCCTTACCAACACGAGCCCCACCGTAACAGACAAAAAGCTGGTCGGTAACCCTGAAATCCTGAGTACGGCTGAGGTAAATCCCCAAGCACGGACTGGACATGACAGGTGAAGGCCCGCAACTAACTCACTAGTGTGAGGAGGAGGACGAAACGCCTGAACCACAATATCCCGGGAGCGGAAGGAACTCCGGATATTCTTAGGCACGAAAGCAGGATTAGGTCGCAGAGTGACACCGCAATCGGCCCGAAAAGACAGGCACTCTGGACGTACCGAGAGAGCACAGAGCTCACCTACGCGTTTAGCGGAAGTGACAGCCAGAAGGAACGCGGTCTTGAAGGACAGTTGTCCCAACGGCGCCTGCTCGAGCGGCTCAAACGGGGCCAAGGACAACCGACCGAAGACCAATTGAAGATCCCAAGTCGGAGCCAAGGAGCGTTGCACCGGCTTAACGCGTCGAGCGCCAAGCAGGAAACGCTTCACAAGAGGGTGGCTGAACAAGACATCCCCTCAAACCCCTCATGATAGGAGGATATAGCTGCTGCATATACCCTCACCGTCGAAGCCGAGAGTCTATCAAGGAGAGACTGGAGGTAACTAAGGACAGCATCCAGGGGGCAGGAGACTGAGTCCCGGCCCCCCGCCTTACACCACACTTGGAACACACGTCATCTGCCCGCGCAAGCGGAGCGCCAAGCAGGAACGCTTCACAAGAGGGTGGCTGAACAAGACATCCCCTCAAACCCCTCATGATAGGAGGATATAGCTGCTGCATATACCCTCACCGTCGAAGCCGACAGTCTATCAAGGAGAGACTGGAGGTAACTAAGGACAGCATCCAGGGGGCAGGAGACTGAGTCCCGGCCCCCCGCCTTACACCACACTTGGAACACACGTCATCTGCCCGCGCAAGCGGAGCGCCAAGCAGGAACGCTTCACAAGAGGGTGGCTGAACAAGACATCCCCTCAAACCCCTCATGATAGGAGGATATAGCTGCTGCATATACCCTCACCGTCGAAGCCGACAGTCTATCAAGGAGAGACTGGAGGTAACCAAGGACAGCATCCAAGGGGCAGGAGACTGAGTCCCGGCCCCCCGCCTTACACCACACTTGGAACATACGTCATCTGCCCGCGTAAGCGTGACAGTGGAGGGAGCATGCGCATTCCAGATGGTAACACCATCAGGATCAAGAACCTGCGCCCCTCAACGTACCCGTCCCAACAACTGACCTAACAGATGTATGGGGAAGAATCCCTGGCGGCACGGCATCGGTCCCAGACCTGCCTGGCCATGTCCAGACGCAATCCTCACCCGTCAGGATGAGGGCCGCCCCGCGACAGTACACCTGCACCCACATTCTCCCTGCCGGGGATGTGGGGAGCCCTCAGGCCGCGCAGATGGAGGACGCCCATAGCCAGCCGCCCGCCGCCTGGTGCAGACAGGGGGAGCGCACTCCTCCCTGTCTGTCGATACACGACACTGACGTCATATCGTCCGTCCTGATCAACACCATTTGTGGACCAGAAGGACCGCTTTCAACACCAACACATTGAACGTAGCGCAGACCGGGCAGCATGGTTTGCCAGCTGCCCCCTACTGCGTTGGCCCGACGCATCACCAGCGAGGGAGGCGTCGGTGAAAACGCGACGTGAGACAGCGCCGTAACCGTCCTAGGACGGAACCTCCCGAGCGTGTTGACAACACGCTCTGAGATGGATGCCCATAGCCCTCCAACCGTTGACTGGGAAGAGGAATACTCTACATCCAGTCTACAGCAACCCCAGGCTGGTAGAGACCTGCCTGGTATGAGACCTGACGATCCACCTTGACCGCGAAGGACCAGAACGTCATCAGGGCAGAACACTCCGTAACCCCGGACGACGCAGAGGCCCCAGTGCGGCCTCCACGCACTTGGTGAAGATGCGGGGAGCCAGAGAAAACCGAACGGCAGCCTCTGGTACTCATACGCTAACCCTGCAAAGGAAGCGTAGGTAAGCCCTAGGATGGAAGATCGGGGATGCGCATACGCATCCTACAGGTCTATGGAGGAGAACCAGACCCCCACCTGACAGTGTTCAACAGGTAGGAGACGATCCAAAAAATGCTGAACCTTCCCATGGGACAGGTCCAGCCTGGGTCTTACACCCCTCCCTCCCGACTTCTCGGGCTGAGAACACCGGGAGGAGAACGCCACGACGATGGCTTGCTTCGTCCACAGAGATTGGATCTCGTTGACCAGAGCTGTCCCTGCTGGAGACCCCGACAACGGGGTCTGTACCAAACCTGAAAACGGGTGGGGTTGTGTAAACACAAGTCCCCGCCTCACCGTTCTCTCCATCTACCTCGACATATGGTACTGCCGTAGTCATATGTGACGACACTCCCAACGCACCCGCCGTCACGTGGCGCAGGTCCGCCAGGAACTGTAGATAGTTGGCCCGGTCCCCCCGCTGTGCGTAGACAACCCCGGAACCGTGCGAGGAGCGCGTTCCGTGTCGGAACACCTGACCCTGACACCCACGAGGCAACCGCACCCAAGGGGGAACCCCGACAGAAAGGGCCGATCTGATACGGGGGGCTTCCGATGAAAAAAGCCCCCCCACTGAACACCCCTCCAGAACATGCTGAAGGAGTTGTTCTGCAGCCGGACATGCAAGGTGTAAGGACCCCATGGGTTCCTACACACCGTAGCCCTGCAGTGATATTACTACCACCCCAAACCATGTGAGCTGCGACCACTTGCCAATATTTCAGGAGTGGGAGGCACCAACATGATACCTGGCCTGGCGAAGGCGAGGCCGGGGAAGCCCGCACTGTGTGCCTCAAAAGGTTTCGAGCCCCCCTGCTGACAACACTTAAGTTGACAGACGTAACACCAGGCTCAACCAACACAGTTCAAGGTGTGGGAGCCGCTTGACAGCACAACATTCTCACGGACAGACCCAGGCTCAGCCATCAACTGGGTGTCAGCCCCTGTCCCCATGAGAAGCGAAAAGGGGGGCCGCCCGCGCATCAACGAAGGCACGCGGCCCGCAGCCAAAGGAAACAATCAGAGCCCACTTCTTCCGCTGGTGTTGGGGAAGGGAGTGATCGGAGAGCGGGCTGCTCGCGGCAGGACGGTGACGGCTTGTTTGTTCAAGCCGAACCCATCCTACATGGCCGATCCCTCGGCCGCCAAGGCTGTCGGCCTTGTGGACACCTGTTGAATCAACGCCCAGGATACCTCTGGCGGGGGAAAAACATGGCCGCCTGTCGAGGGCCCCGTCATCGCCGCTGACAAGGCCGTGCTCTCTCTTCTTCTGGCTGCGCGGTGTGAGGCGGTGTAGGGCCTAGGACAATACCGCCCGCGCTCCAGCAGAAGACCAAAATCCCCTGCGGAGAGGGGAACCCTGAGCGGTTATAGCTTGCGGCTGGGTCAAAGCTAATAACGTCAACAACCTTGCGCGATGTGTCGACGTCGGCTGGCCCTCAAGGCCCCTCCACCAGACACCATTTTTTTTATAGAAAAAACAGCAATTCGAACACAGTTCTAATCGTTGCCAATTCCATACCGTGGCGGTACAAGCCTTAACAGCCCACCAGCCACTCGCCAGGCCGACCCACCCATGGTGTCGGCCGGGCGGGGCATTGTTTCAATATATCAAAAACAAAGGACTGACGTTAACATGGAGCACCAGTGGTGATTGCAAACAGCACCCTCCACTGTGGTGTGCACCATGAAAGGGTTAAATGAATAAAAGAGCTAAACCACAAAAAAAACTGTAGAATGAGCAAACCCATACACACAAAGTTTAAGGGGAGACGGACCAGACCCGTCTTCATTCAAAATATTCACAACAGAACACCAGCCCTAGTTTAGCCCATTTACCAAAAAAGGTAAACAAAGCCCCCCCCCCGCACTACTCCCCCAGTATACCGATTGACCGTCAGTATGAATGGTTTGAGAGGAGAGAAAGCTGTAGCAAGACAGACCTTCTCATAGCAGAGTGACAAAACGAAACAATAGCCCCCTACACAGGGCTGCCCCAGGAGGTGGGGGCCTCGCGTCTAAAACGCACAGGGCCTCACATTTCTCCCAGGCGGCCCTGCCCTTATACTACTGCAGCCTAACGCCAGGCAATGTGGGACCCAAGACAACAATTGCCTGTGCACAGACACGCAACATGTTTACCATGTCGGCTGGACCCATAGCCCCACTACCCGACGCCAACCCAGATGGGAACACCGTTCAACAAACCCCGCCGGAACACAAGGTAAAATACCTGGCTAGGAACCTAGCCACGACCTACCCCGTTGTCAACCCATTTACCCGAAAAAGGTAAATAGAACTCAAAAAACCCCACAACAGCTACCGACTGACCTTCATTGATGAACCGGGCAAGAGGCGGGAGAGTGACAACATCTCACGGCGGAGACATTAAAACAGCATAGCAATTAGCAGTAGTAATAGCATGCGGCAGTAGCGATAGCATGTAGCATAGCTCTAGATGTTTTAGCAGCACGCCCAAGACAGCTTGGAAACCGTTCCCTGCAGAGAACGTTCACCAAACCATCCTGCCCCCGGCGCCAACACACAACATGGTTGTGTTAACAAAACAAACCAGCATTACTAACACTAATACCCATGCCTGAAGACACAGGGCCTACCTGAGTACAAGCTGGCCCGACAGCCAGCCTTGTACAGCTGAACCTCGATGTGCAGTCATCAAACGAGGAACATCAACACAGGCCCGTCGTGTCGCCGAAAACATGCGTCGAAGATGCCAGGGGCCAGCAACCTCCGGTAAGCTTCCAACATTATTAATCTTCCTTAATCTTTTCATTCCGCTAGTCTCGTATGGTGCACGCATCCAATACGCTGGGACGAAAATAGAGGAAGGGTGTTTCATGACCAGAGTCATGGTTATATGGGTGGTGCCACCATAAGGGGCGGGGCCCCATACAGGTGGGGTGCATGTGTTTTTATTCGTGGGAGATACATTAAGTATCACAGGAGATAGGAGTATCTCGTAAGGCTCAGAGCGGGACGCGATGCAAATACGATATATAACTGCTCTCTATCACCTCTCCTCTCCTGCTCCTCTGCTGGCTGTCTTGAATGGAGAAGTAGAATTTAGAAATCACATTTTATGAAGCCTTAGAAATCACACTTGATCCTCTTCACGTCACACTTGATCCTCTTCACGTCACACTTGATCCTCTTCACGTCACACTTGATCCTCTTCACGTCACACTTGATCCGCTTCACGTCACACTTGATCCTCTTCGCACCACACTGGTTGAAGCCACTCATGTACATGATGCCTGTAAGGGTTAGGTTAGGGTTAGTATTGCCTGAATGGTATGCATGTGTGTGCGTTTGTGTGTGCGTGCGCTGAGGCAGGTGGCCAGGAGCGTGCAACAAGACGGTATAAATATGGAATATTAATACAGTCTATTCCACTATAGCTACAGTATATGGAGGTGTAGTCTGATGTCACTTTAGTTGCATGTGCGGTCCACCCATATAGGGATTTATCATTGGGAAAATGTATTATCGGCTATTGTAATAATTCTGCCTCATGAACATTGGCAAGCTTTCCATTTTAGCAAAAAATTTGTTCCCTTCTATCACTAACATTATTGTTTAAGCATTTTTGGTTGAAATAAAATTATACGTAATTATTTTATATGATTAATTGCGAATTGTTTCATGTTGAGCTATAGATTGTGGATGAATACACACAGAAAGGTACACCATGCCAATGTTCATGCTTTATTTGTTTTAAACAAGACCATTTAGAAATGGGTCCATTGGAAATACATTGCAATTTAAAGCGAGGTGGACCGACCGGAAACAACAATGATGTAACCACTACAGTACACCTCCCTATATCCATGCGATTGGGTTTAGTTTAGTTCTTATTTATTTATCCACTGTCATTTGCAGTATTGGTGTAGTGCTTTTATTTATTTTCCGACGTCACGTTGAGGCGTGACTGTAATGTAAAACGTAATTTTTTATCAGACAAATATTGTTGTATTTATTATTATTATTATCATTTAATTCCAAGGATGTCTGTAGAATCGGCGTGAACCAGTCACGTTGCGCAATATTTCGGGGCTCCCCCGCAGGTTGGACCATGGGGCCCCGCCCACTCCCCTAAATCAATAATAAAGTGACATGGGATAGACATCGCGACCACTTAAAGCTTTTTTTTTATGTTTATTTTTTCAGGCATCATTCATTGACAAATACAAGTGGCTTTGTATTTTTTGTAACATGAAGGTATTGTAGAACGTTATAGCCATATCATAATTTGAGTTCACACAACGGAATGGTTCACATAACATAATTCTGTA
The DNA here is from genome assembly GCF_963971535.1 of Notolepis coatsorum. NCBI lineage: Eukaryota > Metazoa > Chordata > Actinopteri > Aulopiformes > Paralepididae > Notolepis > Notolepis coatsorum. The sequence goes on from NC_140165.1 coordinate 186,744,315, forward strand.
TAAAAGAAAAGTAGCCTACAAAAAAACAAACAAAACACATCCTATAGGCTACATAGTAGAGGATGCAGTCAGGAGCTGCTTTCTATTGTAGTAGGCCTATTATTTTATACGAGCAGCACGTCTCCTGGCATTCTTCTGCACAAAGTCCAACACTCTTTAAATCTAGACTGCACGCGCGTCGGCTCTCAATACTAGAAACGTTAATAATAATAATAATTATCACCTCCACCAAGCGTGGAGAATAGGAATAAATTATTGGCAGGGTCTCTCTAAAAAGATTAAAGAACACAAATTCTCGCTCTCATTTGGCAGCATGTGTCGTTTATGATACGCGGAAACATAATCTGACCATTGACGCGCAAATATCATCTGATCGTTTTACGAGAGAGTTGGGGTTTTGGACCGAGGTCCTAACCAGAATAACTGATGTTACACGAACACTGGCCCCTCGCAACTCTGCTTTCCGGAGTCAGTGAGAGAAAATAGGTGATATAGATAATGGTAATTTCTTATCTACCATAGAATTTATGGCGCGTTATGCGCACACAAAATAATTTATGGATTAGGTTCCAATTGCAATGTAACCTGTAGCCTACTCGTACTGGTTATGGCGAATAAAACGTTCTATTATTCTAACCTGTCTCGGTGGCTGTAGCGTGGCTGGGGGCCTGGCTGGGCTGTGTGTCTGCTGTCTGCCTGGACTCGGAGCTGACCGGGAGGTTGCTAGCGGTGGCCGGGCTGGGTGAAGAGCTTACTGCCGATGCATCCTCAGTAACGTTAGAGTCAGTCTACCTTTGCTGCCTGCTGGAACAATGATGTTCTTTTTGGTAGCTTTCGCTCTCATCTTGTTTTTCTGAGCACCGCTTGGGTATTTGCGCTTCATTTTTACCGGCGCTTCCCGCTTTGTTTTGAACGCTGCCCAGCCTGCCAATGAACATTAGTTATCAGCCGGCTAGCCCTATCGCAGGTGAGCAAATAATTATAATTATACACTGTTGTACTACAGCGTACACATGACGGGGACGGGGTGCCTAGCAACATAGCAGGGAGGGGGGGCCCGCACCGCGGGGGGTGCGGGGGCCTCCCCTACGCCACTGATGTGAACGCAATCACCATGATTCCTCCCAAATAAAACCCTTAAGAATACAACACACACCAGTCTGTCTGACTTACGACTGCTCTTCAGCGCTCCTAAATCCTGCTCTTAGCTACAAGTGAATCCCTGAGAAAGGACCATTTCTGAATCCCAAAATCGGCCCGAAAAGGTCTTAAGTGGAGCTACGATGAAATTTGCTCTTAACTTTTGTCTTAAGTCCGTTGGTGAATGAGACCCATTGCCTTCCTGACGGTCAAGATGGCAGTTGTCACAAAGTACGCTACGTTACCACTGTGTCAGCACTGGAGAAAGGTCTAGCTGAACCAATTATCTAGTAAACTAAAGGCTGTTGTAGGGCTGATATTAGGCTGTTGTTGTGCTGATGTTAGGCTGTTGTAGGGCTGATGTTAGGCTGTTGTGAGGCTGTTGTAGGGCTGATGTTAGGCTGTTGTGAGTAGAGTTGTTCCGATACCGATACCAGTATCGGAAAAGCCACCGATACTGCCTAAAATGCTGGTATCGGTATCGGCGAGTACCCTCTAATGCTGCGCTCCGATACCATATGACGTAATTTATCAACAACACTGCGGTCTGCTGAGTGAGCATTATAAAACAAATGTGTGCTTAATCGACCGTGAATTAAAATGTCAATGCCATTTGTCATTTTAACAGCAGATACTTTCTTAAAATGCCAGGTTGACGGAGAGCTCTGATGGGTTTGGTGGCTGGTGTTATTAGCATTGAACAGCTAACCGAAAGCTAGCTTTAACGTTACCTTGGCTAAAGTTGGGGCTATTCATAATCCAGCAATAATGGCTGCAGACCTGCAAGCAAAGTACAGCAAGTTGACAAAGGAGTATTCCAAGTTAAATCACAATATCACCAGTAACGTTACAGTCTTTCCATATACCGGTAGCTCATGCTAGCTAACCTAGCTCACGTTAACGTCGTCATTGATCGACCACCTCGCGTACACAATTAATGACATGTTGCGGACAGCCATATCGGTGACAATGTTTAGCTTTTAGTGCCAAATGATAAGAGTCTGAGGCGGAGTCTCAAAAGAGAATGTTGAATATTTATTGTGCAAAAATCACAACAGAGCCTCTGGTACTACAGTAGTTAACCTAAACGAAGCCTTGTGGAAGCAAGTGCAGCAACGAATAATGTCCGTGTGGAACTAATGTGCCAACAACCTTTCCATGGGTGAACTCATTGAGATAGTTTTCAATTACTGATACTAATACTAATCTATACAATCACCTGTTGTTGAATAAATACCATTACTTTATAGTTATTACTAAAAAACAGTATAATTTTTTTTACTATAATTTATATAATATTTTTAAATTTTAAATTTTTTTTAATGTTGCACTGGTATCGGATCAGTATCGGTATCGGCCGATACCCAAAGCTTAGGTATCGGAATCGGATCGGGAAGGAAAAAATGGTATCGGAACATCTCTAGTTGTGAGGCTGTTGAAGGGCTGCAAATTAAAGCGTTACGTTTCTAGCCACACCAACAGGTCTTCACACACGAGCTGAAGCTCTGGTACAAAGTCACTTTGATTATTGGAGAATTATCCGACGTTTTTCCCAATATATTTATCATTATTATCCTTCATTATTATCATGAGTAACATTTATTGTATACATTTATTGCATGAGTTAATTATTATCTGGTGCCGCCTAGTGGACGCACTTTGGAGTACGTATTGCGACTCTGAGCAGGTAAGCTGTCTCTGCGCCGGCGCATCGCGCTATTTAAGTGACACTCTGAGCCTAGACTGTAAGGTGAAAAGCCCTGTGGGCGAACTCTTGACTGGCCAACGGTACGTTGCATTGTATGCACCGTTAATATCCGCATTTCTCTTTAATTCATATATCTAGTTACTAATTAACACTTTGATCGCCATGGTTAAATTCATAATTTACCATCCCTCGCCATCTCTATTTGTCTATGGAGAAGTTCCCCTTCTTTGCAGGGCTATAACTTTTTAAATTGTATTGCTAAATTGACATTATTATGGCCCATTCAATGTCCTATATCTATTGTTCAGGGTGTAGCAACGTTATACTTTTTCATTCACATATTCATACTAAAATACGGTCTAAAGTATAAGTATGTTTTTATCGTTTTCTGCAGCTTTCTCCAGAACTTGATTTATAGCCGTAAATGCATTATATTGATGATCAAATACAGTTTGGTAGGAATCTGTGCGAGATAAAAAATGTCAACTGGATGTGCTTCTAGGAGTTACTACGTATGATCTGATGTTGACCGGATGGGCGGGGGGTCGTTTATAATTCCGTGGGCAACGTTATATCATTCATCTAGTGTGGGTGATATGATCATCAGAGCAGTTAGTAAAGAACACGTTGGAAAATAACGCTGGATCTTACCGTATCTTCCTCGCGCCGTTGGGCGATGAGCGTGGAGCAGAGATATTCCTATTATGGGATGTATAAATACCGGATCCATTTCCAGGTTGTATAATAGTATATACGTCCAAATCATGTTGTTTGTCGAGTTATTTGCACCGATCGGTGTTCACTGTGTCAAGATGGAGTCCTGCTAATGTTAGCGAGTGCCCGGACGAAATATGGGTGAACTGAGCACCACTTCATCCACATGACTTCCTGTTGGGCGATCTGCCGATCGGCCACCAGATGGCGCTCTTGAACCGTTGGAGAGTTGAGTGGAGCTCAGCAGTATATCTCAGGTCCCCGGGGGAGAAATATGATTTCGATCACAGATTTTTGAAATATTGATATCAAAGACGTGTTACGGCGTCTTCGGCAGAATGAGCATGGCGGGGAATGACGAGTTTCGGCGTTTCCGGCGATTAAAGTGTGAACACTTTGGTCGCCAGGCTTATATTCACAATAAACCATCCCACGCTCTATTTGTCTATGGAGAAGTTCCCCTTCTTTGCAGGGCTATAACTTTTTAAATTGTATTGCTAAATTGACATTACTATGGCCCATTCAACGTCAAGTATCTATTGTTCAGGGTGTAGCAACGTTATACTTTTTCATTCACATATTCATACTAAAATACGGTCTCTCTAAAGTATAAGTATGTTTTTATCGTTTTCTGCAGCATTCTCCAGAACGTGATTTATAGCCCTAAATGCATTATATTGATGATCAAATACAGTTTGATAGCGATCTGCGCGAGATACAAAAATTCAAATGGACGTGCTTCTAGAAGTTACTACTTATCATCTGATGTTGACCGGATGGGGGGGGGGGGGGGTCGTTTATAATTCTGTGGCCAACGTTAGATGATTCATCTAGTGTGGGTGATATGATCATCAGAGCAGTTTATATCGAACACGTTAACGCTGAATCTCACCGTAGCTTCCTTGTAGCGTTGGGCAATGAGCGTGGAGCAGAAATATTCCTATTATGGGATGTAGAAATATGCGATCCATCTCCAGGTTGTATAATAGTATATACGTCCAAATCATGTTGTTTATCGAGTTATTGGTAACGGATTGCTATCCATTGTGTCTAGCTCGAGTCCTGGGACTATTAGCGAGTGATCGGACCGAATTGGAATGAGCACCAGCTTCCGTTTCCTGTTTCCGGTTTGGGCGATCCGCCGATCGGCCACCAGATGGCGCTCTTGAACCGTTGGAGAGTTGAGTGGAGCTCAGCAGTATATCTCAGGTCCCCGGGGGAGAAATATGATTTCGATCACAGATTTTTGAAATATTGATATCAAAGACGTGTTACGGCGTCTTCGGCAGAATGAGCATGGCGGGGAATGACGAGTTTCGGCGTTTCCGGCGATTAAAGTGTGAACACTTTGGTCGCCAGGCTTATATTCACAATAAACCATCCCACGCTCTATTTGTCTATGGAGAAGTTCCCCTTCTTTGCAGGGCTATAACTTTTTAAATTGTATTGCTAAATTGACATTACTATGGCCCATTCAACGTCAAGTATCTATTGTTCAGGGTGTAGCAACGTTATACTTTTTCATTCACATATTCATACTAAAATACGGTCTCTCTAAAGTATAAGTATGTTTTTATCGTTTTCTGCAGCATTCTCCAGAACGTGATTTATAGCCCTAAATGCATTATATTGATGATCAAATACAGTTTGATAGCGATCTGCGCGAGATACAAAAATTCAAATGGACGTGCTTCTAGAAGTTACTACTTATCATCTGATGTTGACCGGATGGGGGGGGGGGGGGGTCGTTTATAATTCTGTGGCCAACGTTAGATGATTCATCTAGTGTGGGTGATATGATCATCAGAGCAGTTTATATCGAACACGTTAACGCTGAATCTCACCGTAGCTTCCTTGTAGCGTTGGGCAATGAGCGTGGAGCAGAAATATTCCTATTATGGGATGTAGAAATATGCGATCCATCTCCAGGTTGTATAATAGTATATACGTCCAAATCATGTTGTTTATCGAGTTATTGGTAACGGATTGCTATCCATTGTGTCTAGCTCGAGTCCTGGGACTATTAGCGAGTGATCGGACCGAATTGGAATGAGCACCAGCTTCCGTTTCCTGTTTCCGGTTTGGGCGATCCGCCGATCGGCCACCAGATGGCGCTCTTGAACCGTTGGAGAGTTGAGAGGGGATCAACAGTAAATCTCAAGTCTCCGGAGGAGAAATATGATTGCGATCACAGATTTTTGAAATATTGATCTCAAAGACGTGGTACGGCGTCTTTGGCAGAATGAGCATGGCGGGGAATGACGTGGTAAGGCGTTTTTGGCGACCAAAGTGTTAATGCCGTTTATTTCCTTTCCTTTGTATAGGTAAATAATCTGACTAACGTCTGATTGTATGCTGACTGACTAAACGCTGACTGAATGTACATGCTGACTATAGACTAACTACATGCAGACTGACTAACGTCTGGCTAACTGTTACCTGGCTAAACGTCTGGCTACACTATCAAGTACCGGCGGTTGCTAAATTGCGACCTAACTATCAACGAACTATTATCAGAGTCGACTTGGTTGAACATTACCAAATACCATATCGACCTCTACTAACATTATCCACTAATGCTTGGATGTAAGCTGCTACTAACTATCAGCTATAAGCTAACCACTTGTTTAATTGACCACCTGGTGATTATTACAACAAGGATGAATTGGATGCTGGACATCAAAGTCCAAATAAACGAACATTCTTATAAAGTCCGAATTGTTTCAATGGTTTGAGTATAAGTCATTTCGCCCACACCCTTCCAAGAGGGACATCTACTGTAGTTGACTCATTGACTGAGACTGCTAGATAATTGGACAATTATGCTGCCATTCCCTGGTTACACTGAAGTATCACAACACCTCAAAAACAAACTACAGAATGCTCAAAATGAATTGATATATTATTTAGAAGTACATCCATGTACAACACATCTTCATTCTGCACATTTTAAAAAGATGAACTGGTCCTTCCTCTTCCAGTACTCGAAGCTATTGGTCCCTCCTCTTCCTGTACGCAAAGATTCTGGTCCCTCCTTTTCCTGTACTCTAAGGCCGTGTTCACATTTGAAGTCCACGGATAGTCCGGACTTTCTGGTGGACTAAATGTGAGAATGATACATTATTTGACTTTGGTTTGCGTTCACACTGCCCTTTTTTGAGCTAACCTAATTTGTAGTTGAGTTGAGAGTGAGAGAGAGAGCGAGAGAGAGAGCGAGAGAGAGATACTGTCATTACGCTCACGGTGCAAGACTAGAGAGGAAAGACTGTCATTACGCGAGAGGCGCGAGTCTGACTACGGAGCGCACACTGCAATGCACTGTAGGCTACTTTGCTTTCTAGATTAGGTACTATAGTTCGATTGCCTTCACACCAACAGCAAAACGCACCATGCTCCACTTTGAAACGGACCGAGTACCAAGAGGACCATGGTTTGGTTGTTTGGTCCTCACAATAGTTTGGTTTGTGTTCACACCTCTCCAAACGAAACGGACTATTGATTTAAAGGGACCATGGGTCACTTAAAACGGACCAAACAGGGTAGGTGTGAATGCGCCCTAAGCTCTTGCTCTTGATGTTAGACTGTTGTGAGGCTGTTATACGGCTGATGATATGATGTTGTTTGGGCTGGGAGTTTGAAGGGTAAGCTTCTTTTTTTTTATCCACTTTTTCTCCCATTTTCAATTTTTCTCCCATCCCAATTTCGTATCATCCAATTCAACCCTCCCCTGTCTCGAACGCTGTTTCTTGCCTCCCACAAGCCGGCTGCAATGTGGACTAAGTCATACATAGCACGAGTCCCCTCCGATACTCGAGGTAACAGCAGTCGCATCTTTTCACCTGCGCGGCGCGATCTTTCAGCATCAGGGGTCTGCGCTTTTGGAGGGGCGCCGCCCCCATCGCTTCCTGATTCTACTGCGCAGGCGCACCAACCGACCTGTAGGAGTCGCTGTCCACAACGCCCGATCCCCACCCATCAGTTTCCCACACCCTAATACTGCCAATGTGTATTAGTACGGACGACCAGCTAAACTGAAAGCAATGTGGAGCGCTGGGCTCGAACAGGCGAACCCAGCGTCTCCAGTATTCGTAGTGAGCGCCTTGCCCACTGCACTATGTAGCCGCCAAGGGTAAGCTTCTGACAGTCTCCAGCGCAGTGGGAGGACATGTGGTAACCCGGACTAGAAAGGTTGCAATGTGTGTGTGTGTATGGTTACCAGTAACTGTTTCAAGAGTGTGGGAGATAAAACTACCTTCCCCCACCTCTCTTTGATCTCCCTCACCCATAGAGAGTCATCCAGCCATACTCTTGACTATTTTTGTATTGATACTTTGACTGAGTTAATAAACTGTATTAACACATCCAGTGCCAGCCATTAGACTGGGCCCGCTGTTGTCAGGCCTGCTTTCCATTACAAACGTTCACTGTGCGTCACATTGTTTGTAGAGCTAAACCTATATTTTATATTATAGCTATGGATCCAATATCATTGTCAATTGACAGTATGAAGCTTTTGCTCAATATGCCATAAAGAAAAAAAATTACCATCGATACGTTCCCGTTTTATACCGTGGTGAATATGAGTGTTATATCGGAATGATCTGGGATAATTCCTGTGAGGCTATTTATAAGGCGCAATGCTAATAACGTTAAATCCATTGGCGTTTCGTCCCTACACACGCTACAGTTAAAAATCCAAATGCATATGATCGGTATTATGTTCCATCATGAATGGTGAAAGGCCGTTTGTGATTAATTGATTGCCAATAACGGCATTCGTTATTACCACAACATACATGTTATCTGGGGTATGGCTATAAAATCCTTGCACGATCAAGCTGAAATTGGCGTCAAATTGCTCTTACCTTTGGCCGGTTGGATTCCAAAAAGAATTTTCCAATTATTTGATCGCCATCTGGTAGATCATAAGTCCATTTGGCACACGCCATAACCCTATACAGCATAATGAATCCGGCGTCCCAAAAAGTATTCCATGCGATCTGGTGAAGCCCTCGCTTCAGGCTAACAGAAAAGTCCGCCTGGAGTGTTTTCAGTGTGACACCAGCTCTGCAACGGGGGTTACTGCATTCTCGAGACAGCGCCACTACCAGGATCTGGCCGGTACTGCACCCAATATGCCTTTTCCAGGCAAAATACAGCTCCGTGACATGGAATAGGATATTAACCTGTTAAGCTGTAGCCCTATTTTCAGAAATCTCGCCTAAAGGTACATGCCTAAGTAAATGGAAGATTGCTCCACTTCTACAAGGCCAATTTGCATGTTCTTGGTATCTAGGAACATCTAGGGACCTGGTGGTATGTATTTCCAGTGTCAGAAATATTGTGTCTGTTACTAGGCTTGAGTAAATTTAATGAAAAAAAGGAAAATATAAATTATGATTTATTTTTGCATCTGTGCCGGTGAATAACACCATGTTACAATTGTGCTGGAACCGAGCTCGCTCACTGAGCTCATTCACCACCTTCTTGAGATCAAGTGTAAAAAGAATCTAAGCAAATGAATAAAGGGAAGATGATTAAACAGAAGGATTAGTAGATACAGTAATAAATGATAATCTGTTTTAATTATAAATTCATATTTGACCTTGAACTTGACATTGACCTTATTATGGCCAAATCATACATCTATGGATAGGGGAAAGGCTCCTCTTTCCAATGGCAGGGTTAAATCTGGATTTAGTCATTTCCTTGTGGTTTTACGATAAAAGAGATATAATTAGCATTTTTTTGATAAATTCTTATTTTCGGTAAATCGTATAAAACATCGGTAAAAATGAAAATATACACTTTGACTGCTGTTTTGATAGGGTTGTGGTCTTTACTCTTGGCAAAAAATTTATAAAATAAAAACGTAACATCCAAGGGCCCACATGTAGGCCCTCATGAGGACGATTCGCGATGCCACTTTGCCGACCTCTAGTGGCTCGGGTGTGAATTTCTTTTAATACAATATGTAGGGCGGTCAGGTGGCGTAGCGGAGATTGTGCTCGTCACCAATGCAAGAGGCTGCGGTCTCGACTCCCGGAGAGTCGGCATTGCCTTGGCTCGGGCTGATCGCTATACTAACTCGTTTGGCTGAGTTAGGGGGAGGGGAGCCGTGGGTGGGTCCTGGGCATTGTGGACAGCGACCCCTACAGTTCGGTCGGGGCGCCTGCTCAGCAAGGGTAGGATCTGGAGAGAGGTAGTGTGACCTTCCACACGTTACACTCTCCCGGTGAGAATCTGCGCGGCCAGGCTGGCTGCCGGCTGGCTGCAAATGCGTCGGAGGAAAGCATGTGACAGTCTCCGGCCTCTCAGACCAACAGTAGGGGAAAGTGGGCAACAACCAGGAAGGGGGTTGGGAATTGGTATAACGACTAACAGTGGGATGGGAGAAAAATCGGAAAAAAAGGAGGGGCAAAAAGATAGAAAAAAAAAAAAACAATATGTGAGGCGTGCGCCAAAGTACACATTACCACCCCCGACTCCCGGGGCTCTCGCTCCGTCAATCATTTGGCGATCTTGAAACTTTTTGGACAGGGTTGTAGCCAATGAGTGTGCCTTTCCAATGATACCCCACATGGGGATCTAATACGGTCTCTATTGATCGATTTATGATAAAGAAACGCAGGGTCCCCTTATAAGGGGACCTTACGGCTTATCGATAAAAAGGAAAAACGACACAGAAACGAGAATCTTCGTTTCCGGCACTCAACCGCTGGGCCACAGAAACGAAGATTCTCGTGAACGGCACCCAAAGCTTTGGCTACTTTCCACCACAAGAGCTAACTGACCCTGTAATGGGCACGCTGTGATGATGCTAGGATCATAATAGCTTAGCTTTTGTACCACAGTTGGTGGTATGAACTTTGAAAGGTTGCTAAATAACCGGAGGACTTACAAGAAAGACACAAACCCGACTGAGGCCGTTGTTGTAAATAAGAGTTTGTTCTTAACACTTCCTGTGCCGTTCACGTAGTTCTACGTTTCTGTGGCCCAGCGCTTGAGTGCCGGAAACGTAGATCTACGTTTTTCTCACGGTATTTATTTTATTCGCTATTGCCATTCATAATTTATCGAGGCACCTTGTGCATGCGGTTCTGAGTGTGTCTGAGATTGCAGACGGTCAATACCGCCCCCTAACGCTTTGTGGCAGCTATTGCACCCCATTAGAAACAATGTGGTTTGTTTTCTGCGCCGCTCTAAACCACATTTCATGGGTGCATGAGGAAGGATAATAACGATGATCTAGCGTTGATTTCAGGAAGATTCGATAATCAGGCGAAAAATGACAACGTGATAAGTTGATTCCACTAAAACGCTATTTTCGCGTCTTTTTCCTGGGATTACTCAGAAGCACCCAAACTATATTCATATTCAAAATGGTATAAAACGGAAATGTACGGATGAAAAAATTATCCGTTTTTTGCACGTTGACCAGAAGCAACTCACTGACAATCGACGGTGTTATTAGATCTATAGCTATAAAATAAAATATAGGTTTAGCTCTACAAACAAGGTGAGCGTTTACATGGGGTTAATGGGAGGCAAGGCCAGATGCACTTCCCGGAAGGGGCGTGGCACCCAATGTGTTAATGACTTGTGAAATAAAGGTGAAAAGAAAAGAGTAGACCATGGCTAGCCCAGCCAGGCTGAACATCCATACCATGTAGACCTGACCATGGTTAGCCCAGCCAGGCTGAACATCCATACCATGTAGACCTGACCATGGTTAGCCCAGCCAGCTGACTCCTACTGTACGTACTGTACTAGCTTGCTTAGCATGACACTAGCAGAGCCTTACTGTACTGTACTAGTATAACGCTAGCTGACTCTGTACTGTACTAGCATGACACTAGCAAACCCTTAATGTACTGTACTAGTATGATGCTAGCAGACCCTTACTCTACTGTACTATTATGACACTAGCTGACTCTGTACTGTACTAGCATGACACTAGCAGACCCTTACTGTACTGTACTAGTATTTATTTATTTATTTGTTTATTTAGACGGGACAGAGCATATTACTGGACACTACAAATAAATGCAGTGTAAATACACCGGATTTAGCAAGGATGCAAATTTTCATCCGCAGTCCCCACACAAAGCATAAAAACGAAACATGCAGGCAGTGAAGCATAACATGCTATGAGACGAGGCATAAAAACATACAGAAAAAAGTACAAGGTATAAATGGTGCACTACAATATAATTTGACTATACATGGTCACAGGTTTGGTTGTCGAGTAACAATTTTTTTTAAATTGAATTTAAAAGATGGAAATGATGTACAATCTCGTATGGTCAGTGGTAGATCATTCCAGATTAAACAGCCCTGGACTGAGAGTTTTTTTTTAGCAAAGGTGGTTTGCCGGCCGGGCACTTCGCAATCCCCTCTAGTGGTTGCTCTAGTGCTGATACCTCTATCGGGCTTCCTTTCTATGAATTCCCTCAGAGGGGGCGGGCACAGACCATGTAGGGTCTTGTAAATAACAATAGCCTGTTTAAAATGTTTAAAATTGGCAAAAAGAAATTCCTCTGAAGAATGCGACAGTGGTGATATGAGTGAGGTTTCTTATCGAATACTTTAAGTGCACTCTTGTATAGCTGTTCTATGGGTTTGAGGATCGTCACACCTGTGCAAGACCAGTTTGTGAAGCAGTACTCAATGTGTGATAGAATCATACAGTGAAGATAGGATCTAGCAGCACTGACTGTCCGGAAGGGTCTAATATGTTTGAAGTTTTGAAGGTTGAATTTGATTGTGTTTGTAACTTTCTTCACATGTTTTTTGAAGGTTAAGGTTGAGTCTAGCATACCCCGAGGTACTTGAACTCTGACACAAGTTCAAGTTCCTCCCCGCCCAGAAACACATTTGAGGACTCTTAAAGGATAACTCCAACATTTTGGGAAATTAGCTTATTTAACATCTTCCCTGGAGTTAGACAAGAAGATACATACCTTTTTTGTCTCTGTGCATGCATTTAGCTTTGGGAACAGACGCTCCGTTAGCATAGCTTAGCTTCATCACTGGAAGTGAGGCAGGACAGTACCCTGACGTTCCCTACAGGTTTGTTGATATTCTCATTCCTTCAAAGGATCTGAACCGATTGAAGTTTATGGATACCATGACTTAAAATCCTCTTACCTTGACGATTTAAAGCCTCCCCAATTTAGAAAACAGTAATCCAATGGCTGGTATTGATATACTACTAACTACTGCACGCTAACGGAGCTAACCGGACACTCAAGCAGATAACGAGAGCAATGACTTCCTTTCTGGGGGGTTTCAAAATAAAAGAGCGACGTCTATAGCAGCGGAAAACGTTTATTTTGTACATTATCTAACGTTAACACGAACCTAAACTAACTTTAGGTTAGTTGTAACGTTAGTTTAGGTTCGTGTTAACGTTAGATAATGTACAAAATAAACGTTTTCCGCTGCTATAAACGTCACACTTTTATTTTGAAAACCCCAGAAAGGAAGTCATTATATTTGCTTTACACATCCTGTTCTGCGTTAGCTCCGGTTAGCTCCGAGCGTCCAGTAGTTAGTAGTATATTATCAATACCAGCCATTGGATTACTGTTTTCTAAATTGGGGAGGCTTTTAATCGTCAAGGTAAGAGGATTTTAAGTCATGGTATCCATAAACTTCAATCGGTTCAGATCCTTTGAAGGAATGAGAATATCAACAAACCTGTAGGGAACGTCAGGGTACTGTCCTGCCTCACTTCCAGTGATGAAGCTAAGCTATGCTAACGGAGCGTCTGTTCCCTAAGCTAAATGCACGCACAGAGACAAAAAAGGTATGTATCTTCTTGTCTAACTCCAGGGAAGATGTTAAATAAGCTAATTTCCCAAAATGTTGGAGTTATCCTTTAACACAACAGATTTTTTTTTAAAAGCCATGCAGACTGTCTTTTTTGCGTTCAGGAGCAGACATGAGTCTATAATATATATTATATGTATGATGCTAGCAGACCCTTACTGTACTGTACTAGTATGATGCTAGCAGACCCTTACTGTACTGTACTCACATTGTCTGTTTCAATTGTCTCAAAGACCAAAACACTGGACAGACTGAAATGACAAATCAGACAGGCTTCTTAAAATGTCCCTTTGATGTGTATTTTGTGTTTCTCTCACGTCTGTCTCAGGCCTGACCTCCGAGGGGATCTACCGTAAGAGTGGCGTGAACTCGCGAGTGGCGGCGATGTGTGAGATGTTCCGCCGTGACGCCCGGAGCGTCCGTCTGAGGGAGGGAGACCATCAGGTGGACGATGTGTCCAACACGCTGAAGCGTTTCTTCAGAGAGTCTGAGGAAGGCCTGTTCACTGTAGAGGCTTCTAGCGCCTGGCTAGCTGCTGCCGGTAAGATTCTACCTACCATACTGTCCTACAGGCTGCTCTAGTGCCTGGTTAGCTACTCAAGTCAAGTCAAGTCAAGAGTTTTATATGTCATGGCATACAAGTATACAATGAAATGCGGGGGGTCTTGCCCGCAACGATGTGCATAATACAATAGTAATATATAATAAGAATCCAATAGAACGACATTGTGCAATAAACAAGTAAACAAAGTAGGGCATATTGGTATATGTACATGAGTTATTTACAGAGCATGGTAAGACATGCTAGGTCCTGTGGTAGTGCAATACACTGTTTGCTACGGATGAGGCACTGGGTCTTTATGTACACTGTTATACAATGCTATATTATACGATCACAAGTTATACTATATTCTTAAAGTGACCTTTCCTTTTGTAAAGTGACCATAAGTGTGAGCGTGTGCAGCATGAGTGTGTGTGTGCTCATGTTAAAGTGGCTGCTAGTGTGTGAGCATGTACAGTGTGTGTGTTGTGTGTGTGCTCATGTGTGCTTGTGTGTGGAGAGTTCAGTGTTCAAGGCTCTGATGGCCTGGGGGAAGTAGCTGAGCCGAAGTCTCTCTGTCCTAGTTGCTGGTGTTCGCAGGCGTTTGCCTGACCGCAGCAGCATGAACAGGCTGTTGTTGGGGTGGTGAGGGTCTTTCATTATTCTGCAGGCTCTGGATTTGCACCTATTGTTGTATAGGACCTGCAGGGGTGGTAGTGCAATACCCGTGGTACGCTCGGCTGAGCGCACCACTCTCTGTAGGGTCTTCTAGTCCTGTGCCGTGCTGTTTCCATACCAGGCAGTGATGTTTCCAGTCAAGATGCTCTCTACAGCTCCGGAGTAGAAGGACTGGAGTATCTTCCCAGATACTCTGAACTTCCTTAACTGTCTCAGGTGGTAGAGGCGCTGCTTCGCCTTTTTTACGACTGAGTCTATGTGTGTTGTCCATGTCAGATCCTCTGAGATGTGGACCCCCAGGTACTTGAAGCTGCTCACCCTGTCCACGGTAGCCCCATTTATCCTCAGTGGTGTGTGTGTCTCCTGCTGTCTCCTCCTAAAATCCACGATCAGCTCCTTGGTTTTACCAATGTTCAGGAGCAGGCTGTTGTCCTGGCACCAGCGTTCCAGTACCTCAACCTCCTCCCGGTAGGCCTTCTTGTCGTTGTCCGAGATCAGCCCCACCACCACTGTGTCGTCCGCAAACTTCACTATGGAGTTGGAGCTGAACTTGGCCACACAGTCATGTGTGTATAGTGAGTACAGCAGGGGGCTCAGAACACAGCCCTGGGGGGACCCGATGCTTAGGGTGATGGTGTTGGAGGTCTGACCCCCCACCCTGACCGCCTGGGGCCTTTCACTCAGAAAGTCCAGTATCCAGGCGCTCAGAGCGGAGCTCAGACCCAGCTCGATCAGCTGATGGTAAGACTCTGCCTAACATACAGTCCTACAGACTGCTCTAGTGCCCGGTTAGCTACTGATTGTAAGACTCTACCTACCATACTGTCATACATGCTCTAGTGCCTGGTTAGCTACTGATGGTAAGACTCTAGCTACTATACTGTCATACATGCTCTAGTCCAGTGCCTGGTTAGCTACTGATGGTAAGACTCTAGCTACTATACTGTCATACATGCTCTAGCGCCTGGTTAGCTACTGATGGAAAGACTCTAGTTACCATACTGTCATACATGCTCTAGGCATAAAAAAAATTGTTTGTTTCCTGTCAGTTAAGGCATGGGTAGGTAGGGAATTTATTTAATTTAATTTTTTTATTTTATTCTTCCCACGGCGACTATGGATAGGGAATTTCTTTATTTAATTAAAATGTTCACAACAACATGGATGCATGTACTCTGCCAGCATGTTTAATATCCATAATACTAAAGGTTTGACTAAGATTTCTATGAAACGTTTTTTTTTTTTTTTTTTATATATATATATATATATATATATATATATTTTTTAAACTCATAAAATATATTGGGTCGCACCTAAATCGTCAGGGTCGGTCGGCAACCGGAAACAAACAATATTTTTTGTTATGCCCTAGTGCAGGGGTCGGCAACCTGCGGCCTCGAGGCCACATGCGGCTCTTTAGCCAATCAGCTGCGGCTCCCTGGCCCAAATATTTTTTTTTTTTTACTTTTTTATTTATTTTTTCTTATTTTGGAGATCGATGTCATACTGTGACACTGAAATGAAAAAATATTTCATCAACTAAGATATTTAGTCAACAAAAGGCTTACCTGTATGCCTGATATGTGGTGCGAAATTTGCGAACAATGAAAAATTAACTTTTTATTTGATAGATTTTCCACAAATAAGGGAAGGACTCTAATAGAGCTGCATACTGTAGTTCAGGGTTTTATTTCAAAGTAGGTCTACAGATGCCAGTGTTTTTTCTCCTTTTCTGTGTTTTATTTCAAAGTAGGTCTACACATGGTATTCTTTTTTCAAAGTGGACTACTTTCTATTTTATAAATGTTCCACAAATAAGGGAAGGACTCAAATATACCTGAATAGTTCAGGGTTTTATTTCAAAGTCGGTCTACAGACACCAGTGTTTTGTCTCCTCTTTTGTGTTTTATAAAAAAAATAGGTCTACACAGCCAGTATTTTTTCTCCTCTTCATAAGAGTTTGAGGTTTTCCTTTGTTATAACAGGTAAAAACAGCAATTAAAAAGTCAAAATTTTTCTTTTTGTTGCTTTATAATATAATAAAGTATAATAAATCGCAAATTACTTTGGGTATGCAATTGTCAGGCGTTTTATGCTAAATGTGGGGTATGCTTGGGGATATATAAAACGTTATACACTGTGTTATCTTCATTTTAAGGGTAAATAGGTTGTGCGGCTCCCTGAGCATTTTATTTTGTGGGACGGGGGAAAAGTGGCTCTTTTGATAGTAAAGGTTGCTGACCCCTGCCCTAGTGCCTGGTTAGCTACTGATGGTAAGACTCTACCTACCATACTGTCATACATGCTCTAGTGCCTGGTTAGCTACTGATGGTAAGACTCTAGCTACTATACTGTCATACATGCTCTAGCGCCTGGTTAGCTACTGATGGAAAGACTCTACCTACCATACTGTCATACAGGCTGCTCTAGTGCCTGGTTAGCTACTGATGGGAAACAATAGATTCTATAGACTCTATAATAGCCAAGTCAGAAAATACAGTTATATCCACTTGGCCAATCATATGGTTCACTGCAGCCTGGGAGGTTGAGAGTGTGGTCTGCAG
This sequence comes from Notolepis coatsorum, assembly GCF_963971535.1. NCBI lineage: Eukaryota > Metazoa > Chordata > Actinopteri > Aulopiformes > Paralepididae > Notolepis > Notolepis coatsorum. The sequence goes on from NC_140165.1 coordinate 186,761,494, forward strand.
CCTGGGAGGTTGAGAGCGTGGTCTGGTGCCTGGGAGGTTGAGAGCATGGTCTGCAGCCTGGGAGGTTGAGAGCGTGGTCTGGTGCCTGGGAGGTTGAGAGCATGGTCTGGTGCCTGGGAGGTTGAGAGCGTGATCTGCAGCCTGGGAGGTTGAGAGCGTGGTCTGGTGCCTGGGAGGTTGAGAGTGTGGTCTGCAGCCTGGGAGGTTGAGAGTGTGGTCTGCAGCCTGGGAGGTTGAGAGCGTGGTCTGGTGCCTGGGAGGTTGAGAGTGTGGTCTGCAGCCTGGGAGGTTGAGAGCGTGGTCTGCAGCCTGGGAGGTTGAGAGCGTGGTCTGCAGCCTGGGAGGTTGAGAGTGTGGTCTGCAGCCTGGGAGGTTGAGAGCGTGGTCTGCAGCCTGGGAGGTTGAGAGTGTGGTCTGGTGCCTGGGAGGTAGAGTGTGGTCTGGTGCCTGGGAGGTTGAGAGCGTGGTCTGGTGCCTGGGAGGTTGAGAGTGTGGTCTGGTGCCTGGGAGGTTGAGAGTGTGGTCTGCAGCCTGGGAGGTTGAGAGCATGGTCTGGTGCCTGGGAGGTAGAGTGTGGTCTGGTGCCTGGGAGGTTGAGAGCGTGGTCTGGTGCCTGGGAGGTTGAGAGTGTGGTCTGGTGCCTGGGAGGTTGAGAGTGTGGTCTGCAGCCTGGGAGGTTGAGAGTGTGGTCTGGTGCCTGGGAGGTTGAGAGTGTGGTCTGCAGCCTGGGAGGTTGAGAGCGTGGTCTGGTGCCTGGGAGGTTGAGAGTGTGGTCTGCAGCCTGGGAGGTTGAGAGCGTGGTCTGGTGCCTGTGTAACGGACGTTCTGCCCGTGAATCTTTTCCTGCGTTGTGTTCTTTGTGTGAGAGGCTTAGGGATGAGTCGGCACACGTGAACACTGTTCAATCATTTATTGAGGTGGGCTGCAATGGAGGCCACCTGCATGGAAACGAATGGTGGAATTGCCACAATAGGAAAACAGCGTCAACATGTGTGCTCTCAATACGTCTCCACGTTGAATTCGTGTCGTAAACTGCATAAACAATATATTGCACAATAAACACATATTAAGGCACAATAAACACATATCGAAACACATACCTGCATGGAAACGAATGGTGGAATTGCCACAATAGGAAAACAGCGTCAACATGTGTGCTCTCAATACGTCTGTGGACAGAGAACACTAGTTAACTATATTGCCTCGATGAAGTACACCGACCAAGACCTTCAATTGTGCACACCATACAACCACACCGTTCGTCACAACTAGCAAGTAATTATTATCGACATTCAATTCTTATACAAAATATATACAACAGTATGAAACACAATAGTGCGGCGCGCCACAGTAATACACATACCTCCACGTTGAGTTTGTGTCGTAAACTGAACCCAAACCGGAAGGCTGCTCCTAACACGCGCGAATACCTGACCCGGAAGTGCTACACTCTTGAACGTGAACTTTCCAAGTTACGTTCAAATAAAAGTGCCTTTGGTATAAAGAAATAATAAATAATAATAACCACTTGTAAACATTTGTAAACAGGATTTGATAACATTTCAATCCTTAATAAAATAATAAACAATAGTAACCCTTGGAGACATTTATAAACAGGATTTGGTGACATTTCAAACCCCAATAATAATAATAAACAATGTCCAATTGACCTGGTTACATTCACACCTCCTGAAATTTCACCAACATCCTGTGTCAGCAGAGCAAGGGGGACATACAAAGAGAAAAAAAATATAGATAGTCTACCACTAACCTAAACTGGCACAAGATACAAGGACCTAGTCCCCTAGTCGACTCAAAAGTCACCCCCAAAAGAGGTTCAGAGAATAAAAAAGATTGATCAAGTCTCAGAATTCCCTTAGACCAGCACGACGCCTGATACGCCACACCATTCTTGGCACTTATTAAAGAAATGATAGACACCTACTAAGAAAAAAAATTATCTAACCGGGTCTCTAGTGCTCCAGGCTCTAGCTCCATCCCTCACACTCGTTCCTGAGCTATCACTCCTGCAACAGGAGGTATCTAGCATCTGAGTGTATAGAGAAAAAAACAGAAATCCCCACTAACACCCACTGGCTCCAAATAAAAATACATACTGGGTCTCTAGTGCTCCAGGCTCTAGCTCCATCCCTCACACTCGTACCTGAGCTATCACTCCTGCAACAGGAGGTATCTAGCATCTGAGTGTATAGAGAAAAAAACTGAAACCCCCCACTAACACCCACTGGCTCCAAAAAAAAATTATATACTGGGTCTCTAGTGCTCCATACCACCCACACCACCCCTCTCTAGGTGTGTGTTTAGCCGTTTAAAGGACGAGACTGACCACCAGTGCTGTCACCGGGCGGAGTCTGCCGCTGGTTGGGCTGCTGAGGACAATCCCTCTTCCAATGCCCGGGAGACAAACATCTCAAACATCTGTTCTCCCCTCTGCAGTGGGAAGGAGTGGAATGGTCAGGAGAATTACAAACCCTGCACAACCGGCGCTGTGTGTCAGGCACCCGAGCTGCGGCGCTGGCTGGCACTTTAGTCTGCACTGTAACGCCTGGCCTTGGTAGTGTACCATAAAAGACCGCCAGGGGCATGCTTGAGTATGACAGTTCACCAAAATATTGTTTTAGTATGTCAAAAATCATGTGAGGGTTCCTTGTGTGGTCAATAGACTTGTTGTTACGCAACTTTATCCTTACCACATCTGCTTTACCCATGAGCTTAGATAGAATCTCCTGTGATTGCTCACCAACAGGAGTGGCTCGTTTCCTCATGTATGAGGTAACCAAAATCTCCCACTCATAAACAGTGAATTTGTCTGAATTATCACCCCTGAATATAGGGGGCTCTGTGTCAATTGTCACTGGATCTGGTCCTGTTGCTTCCGTCTCTGAGAGCCGGTTGTAAAATCCCCCCTCCCCAATCAATTCAATATCAACTACTACATCTGTATTCCCCCCTTCTGCCATTGTCCTACTCTCACCCTTAGGTGTTCTGACTCAACAGAAGAAGAAAACAAATTAAATAACCTGTTCAGGTATTTTAAATACTGTAGTAGAAAGAAAATGGAAAGAAAAAAAATTTACATAAAGTGTTAACCAATCAAATAAATAAACCCTTATATATTATATATACAATTAATATCTAAATGTCTTCTGCACATCCACTGACATGCATCCTCATCTTCATGTCTTTCTCTTCTTCATTTCATTCATTGTCTGTTCACAATTTACAAAACAGTAGCCTTTCCACCTCTCCAGGGCCATTCACTGTCTGCTGTGCATACCACTGTGCTTGAGCCACGTAGGATGACAAGTTCTTTTCACCGGCCACTAGATGGCAGCGTTTCACCACTGTCTATTGTGACATACCTTCACTGTCTGAAGCCCCGTAGGGTGAGGTTCTTTTCACCGGCCACTAGATGGCAGCGTCTCACCATTGATGAGGCTGTGACTGTGGAGTCACTGTGGCTGTGGCTGTGGCCTGCAGTCCCCGGCGAACGATCAGATGACGTTCTCCCTTCTGCCTTTGATGAATCTTTATCCGAAGGTCGACGGCACCAATGTAACGGACGTTCTGCCCGTGAATCTTTTCCTGCGTTGTGTTCTTTGTGTGAGAGGCTTAGGGATGAGTCGGCACACGTGAACACTGTTCAATCATTTATTGAGGTGGGCTGCAATGGAGGCCACCTGCATGGAAACAAATGGTGGAATTGCCACAATAGGAAAACAGCGTCAACATGTGTGCTCTCAATACGTCTCCACGTTGAATTCGTGTCGTAAACTGCATAAACAATATATTGCACAATAAACACATATTAAGGCACAATAAACACATATCGAAACACATACCTGCATGGAAACGAATGGTGGAATTGCCACAATAGGAAAACAGCGTCAACATGTGTGCTCTCAATACGTCTGTGGACAGAGAACACTAGTTAACTATATTGCCTCGATGAAGTACACCGACCAAGACCTTCAATTGTGCACACCATACAACCACACCGTTCGTCACAACTAGCAAGTAATTATTATCGACATTCAATTCTTATACAAAATATATACAACAGTATGAAACACAATAGTGCGGCGCGCCACAGTAATACACATACCTCCACGTTGAGTTCGTGTCGTAAACTGAACCCAACCGGAAGGCTGCTCCTAACACGCGCGAATACCTGACCCGGAAGTGCTACACTCTTGAACGTGAACTTTCCAAGTTACGTTCAAATAAAAGTGCCTTTGGTATAAAGAAATAATAAATAATAATAACCACTTGTAAACATTTGTAAACAGGATTTGATAACATTTCAATCCTTAATAAAATAATAAACAATAGTAACCCTTGGAGACATTTATAAACAGGATTTGGTGACATTTCAAACCCCAATAATAATAATAAACAATGTCCAATTGACCTGGTTACACCTGGGAGGTTGAGAGTGTGGTCTGCAGCCTGGGAGGTTGAGAGCGTGGTCTGGTGCCTGGGAGGTTGAGAGCGTGGTCTGGTGCCTGGGAGGTTGAGAGTGTGGTCTGGTGCCTGGGAGGTTGAGTGTGTGGTCTGCAGCCTGGGAGGTTGAGAGCGTGGTCTGGTGCCTGGGAGGTTGAGTGTGTGGTCTGGTGCCTGGGAGGTTGAGAGTGTGGTCCGGTGCCTGGGAGGTTGAGAGTGTGGTCTGCAGCCTGGGAGGTTGAGAGCATGGTCTGGTGCCTGGGAGGTTGAGAGCGTGGTCTGGTGCCTGGGAGGTTGAGAGTGTGGTCTGGTGCCTGGGAGGTTGAGAGTGTGGTCTGCAGCCTGGGAGGTTGAGAGCATGGTCTGGTGCCTGGGAGGTTGAGTGTGTGGTCTGGTGCCTGGGAGGTAGAGTGTGGTCTGCAGCCTGGGAGGTTGAGAGCGTGGTCTGCAGCCTGGGAGGTTGAGAGTGTGGTCTGGTGCCTGGGAGGTTGAGAGTGTGGTCTGGTGCCTGGGAGGTTGAGAGTGTGGTCTGGTGCCTGGGAGGTTGAGAGCGTGGTCTGGTGCCTGGGAGGTTGAGAGCGTGGTCTGGTGCCTGGGAGGTTGAGAGTGTGGTCTGGTGCCTGGGAGGTTGAGAGTGTGGTCTGCAGCCTGGGAGGTTGAGAGTGTGGTCTGGTGCCTGGGAGGTAGAGTGTGGTCTGGTGCCTGGGAGGTTGAGAGCGTGGTCTGGTGCCTGGGAGGTTGAGAGTGTGGTCTGGTGCCTGGGAGGTTGAGAGTGTGGTCTGGTGCCTGGGAGGTTGAGAGCGTGGTCTGCAGCCTGGGAGGTTGAGAGCGTGGTCTGGTGCCTGGGAGGTTGAGAGTGTGGTCTGCAGCCTGGGAGGTTGAGAGCGTGGTCTGCAGCCTGGGAGGTTGAGAGTGTGGTCTGGTGCCTGGGAGGTTGAGAGCGTGGTCTGGTGCCTGGGAGGTTGAGAGCGTGGTCTGCAGCCTGGGAGGTTGAGAGCGTGGTCTGGTGCCTGGGAGGTTGAGAGCGTGGTCTGGTGCCTGGGAGGTTGAGAGCGTGGTCTGCAGCCTGGGAGGTTGAGAGCGTGGTCTGGTGCCTGGGAGGTTGAGAGCGTGGTCTGGTGCCTGGGAGGTTGAGAGCGTGGTCTGGTGGCTGGGAGGTTGAGAGCGTGGTCTGGTGCCTGGAAGGTAGAGTGTGGTCTGGTGCCTGGGAGGTTGAGAGCGTGGTCTGGTGCCTGGGAGGTTGAGAGCGTGGTCTGGTGCCTGGGAGGTTGAGAGTGTGGTCTGGTGCCTGGGAGGTTGAGAGCGTGGTCTGGTGCCTGGGAGGTTGAGAGCGTGGTCTGGTGCCTGGGAGGTTGAGAGCGTGGTCTGCAGCCTGGGAGGTTGAGAGCGTGGTCTGGTGCCTGGGAGGTTGAGAGTGTGGTCTGCAGCCTGGGAGGTTGAGAGCCTGGTCTGGTGGCTGGGAGGTTGAGAGCGTGGTCTGGTGCCTGGGAGGTTGAGAGCGTGGTCTGGTGCCTGGGAGGTTGAGAGCGTGGTCTGCAGCCTGGGAGGTTGAGAGCCTGGTCTGGTGGCTGGGAGGTTGAGAGCGTGGTCTGGTGCCTGGGAGGTTGAGAGCGTGGTCTGGTGCCTGGGAGGTTGATTGTGGTCTGGTGCCTGGGAGGTTGAGAGCGTGGTCTGGTGCCTGGGAGGTTGAGAGTGTGGTCTGGTAGCTGGGAGGTTGAGAGTGTGGTCTGGTGCCTGGGAGGTTGAGAGCGTGGTCTGGTGCCTGGGAGGTTGAGTGTGGTCTGGTGCCTGGGAGGTTGAGAGTGTGGTCTGGTGGCTGGGAGGTTGAGAGCGTGGTCTGGTGCCTGGGAGGTTGAGCGTGGTCTGGTGCCTGGGAGGTTGAGAGCGTGGTCTGGTGCCTGGGAGGTTGAGAGTGTGGTCTGGTGCCTGGGAGGTTGAGAGTGTGGTCTGGTGCCTGGGGGGTTGAGAGTGTGGTCTGGTGCCTGGGAGGTTGAGAGTGTGGTCTGGTGTGGCTGCGCGTAGGTGGGTAGTATAAGTAAGTAAGTAAGTAAGTAAGTAAGTAAGTAAGTAAGTAAGTAAGTAAGTAAGTAAGTAAGTAAGTAAGTAAGTAAGTAAGTAAGTAAGTAAGTAAGTAAGTAAGTAAGTAAGTAAGTAAGTAAGTAAGTAAGTAAGTATTTATAAAGCACCTTTCATACATGTCATGTAGCTCAAAGTGCTGTACACAAACATAGGCATATATAACGATAAAAGCAATAAAGTCACAGTGATCAGTTAAGATCAATGTTTAAATAATAATAATAATAATAATAATAATAATAATAATAATAATAATAATAATAATAATAATAATAACGTAAAAATGAAAATAACGTAAAAATAAAAACATGAAAACAGTCATTTGCTTACCAGTTTGGGAGAACAGGTCCGCACAAACATGTCCACTCAGTAGCAACCGGAACTAGGAAATGCACTAAACCAATGCACTTGTACGGTAGGTAGCAATGTTAGCTCTTATAACGCTAGTGTAGTTACGTTTTTATTAGTGGTCAGAGTTGGGTCCATAGGACTTATCCAAGCCCCATGGATCCATCAGTGGCCGCGTATTGTGTGCGTATGTACCCGTTCCCTCATGTGGTCAGTGGTCAGAGTTGGGTCCACAGGACTTATCCAAGCCCCATGGATCCATCAGTGGCCGCGTATTGTGTGCGTATGTACCCGTTCCCTCATCTAAAGAGTTGGGTCCATAAGACTTATCCAAGCCTTACGGATCCATCAGTGGTCGTGTATTGTGTGCGTATGTACCCGTTCCTTCATCTAAAAAGTTGGGTCCACAAGGCTTATCCTAGCCTCATGGATCCATCAGGTTTTTCCAAGCCATAACTATTTGTAAGCTAGACTGTATAGGTACGTTTTTAATTTTCCTTTAAAAATGTGTATGGAGCTGGCGTTTCTGATGTGTGTTGGTAGTGTGTTCCATAGTTTTGGGGCATAGTTGGCAAATGCCATACTTCCTATCCTCTTTTGGATAACGTCTGATGTCTGGTGGAGGGAGCGTGGTCAGGTCTGGAGGTCCATGGGACAGTGGTGGGGTACAGGACTGTAGCAGCGGCAACCTGTTGTCTGTGGCTGGGGATGGAGAGTTTTGTACTGGCAGAGTCCTGGCTCATTCTTTTGGATGTTGTCGAGCAGGCTGAGATGAGGAGGCAGGGCACTCCGCTACACTCAGATTTGGCAAGAGAGACTACTGTGCGTTCCATTTGTAGATAATTGTGCCAGTTCGTCTTGGGCGTCCAAGCAGCTGATGCTGCTGTTGAGAGTGAGAGAGAGAGAGCTACTGTAGTCCTAGTCTTCATTCATAGGGGGAAACTATTTTAGTTGTCTTCTATTGGAACAAACGAGACTCAAGCAGGAAACACTGTTGACTAAATTAACTCAACAAGTGTATGAACTGTCTTTACAACATAAATACACAATCAGTATAGCCTCTTAAATGTCATATGCCATTTTAGAATGAACAATATGTTTAATCAGCTGAATAACCTGTTTTAAGTAATTAAATAAAGGTTTATAAGTTATGTGATCAAATGTATGAGTGCATCTAGTATGATAAAGTGGGTTGGTCTTCTCTGTCAGAGAGGCTAAATAAACATTGGTATCTGTTTATTTTTAATGCCATTGCCAGGAAATTACCACCTTATGTTATATCACAATGTTGCTTGATTGGAACTATGGACCCTATCTGACCTGTTCAAATGACGCTCAGATGATGCAGTCCTCAGAGTATAGACTGAGCTTGGAAAGTCAGCCTTTTGTTTTAATGCCCCGGCTTCTTGGAATGATATTCAACTTTCTTTGTTTTGTTTTTTTCCATCTATGTATTGTCCTATTTTTTCAATGTCAAGATAAATTAAAGTGTTCTAGCCATAAACGCTGCCCTTCTTCACACCAACAGGTCTTCACACATAGCTGGAGTTCTGGTACAAGGTCACTTTGATTATGCTGCCATCTCCTGGTTACACTGAAGTATCACAACACCTCAAAAACAAACTACAGAATGCTCAAAATTTATTGATAAGGGTTATATTAGAAGTACATCCATGTAGGACATATCTTCATCCTGCACAAACTGGTCCTTCCTCTTCCGGTACTCTAAGCTATTGGTCCCACCTCTTCCTGTACGCTAACATTTTGGTCCCTCCTCTTTCTGTACTCTAAACTCTCAGTCCCTCCTCTTCCTGTACTCTAAGCTCTTGTTTCCTCATCTTCCTGTACTCTAAGATCTTGGTCCCTCCTCTTCCTGTATTCTAAGATCTTGCTCCCTCCTCTTCCTGTACTCTAAGCTCTCGGTTGGTCAGGAGGGCAGGACAGGGATGCTGTGACGTACAGCAGTGTCTTTTGTGTGTTTTTACCAATGATACAAACGCACGATGGGTTCAGAAGCCCACGGTGGAACAATATATGCCCTGACATCAACCGTCAATGAAGATCTGGAAAAACTCCCATAAAGACCTTAGGAAAAACATCTTTATTTAAGATAAATTGGCCAAAGTCGGCTTTCCTTCCACTTAACACCCCTGCAAAAAAAGATACAACCCTCCCAGGACAGATACCGATGGTAAAACATTTCAGATGCTTGGGAGTGGAAATATTCCCTACCATAGGACAAACGGTGAAGCACAACTACACAAAAATCCAAAACAAAATCAAAGACGACCTTGATAGATGGGCAAAACTTAAAAACACAGTACAAGCACGGATATCAATAATTAAGATGGATGTACTACCTAAAATCAACTTCTTCTGTTCAATGCTACCGTTACCCCCTCCAGAGGGTTACTGGAAAAGATTACACTCCTCCACATACAAATTTATTTGGAATAACAAACCACCACGTATAAAAAGATCCACCGCACAGAGAAATAAAGCAGATGGTGGCATGGCATTTCCAGATTTTTTCCTATATTTTAAGGCGTACTCATTAAGTCCATTGACAACATGGTTTGACTCCCAAGCATTAGCATCCTGGAGAAAAATAGAAGAAAACATAGTAGCCCCGCATAGACTGAAGGACATAGCATACACTAAACTACCAATCAAGCACTGTGAACGGAAATTTGGCCCCATAATTACTCATGCGATCCGGATATGGCGTGAATCACAAAGAAGAATCCTAACCCACAAAAATGGCACAATCATACTCCCTTATTCAATAACAATGCTCTCTTAATTGGAAAACGGCCTATAAGATTCCCTATATGGGAAGAGCAAGGCATACACTCATTAGGGGATGTTTTTAACAAACAGGGTTTTTGTAGTGACAAAGAAATACGCAAAAAATGTAATCTCACCAAGTCCACATGGCTTTTTCACAAACAGTTAGAGCTATGTTTGAAGTCTCACGGTGTTCCATTAGACAGACCAATTGAACACCACAGATACCACAAATTCTTCTACGCAAGAGAGACATCGAGAGGTTTTGTTTCAGAATTTTATCATCAATTACTAACGTCCTCGTATGAAACCCTCCAACTTGACTCTGTCTGGAGGAGGGATATACCAGACCTGGAAAATGACTTTGATTGGCAAGGAGCCTGGGCAAATGTCCGACTTACATCAAGGAACCCGGATCATCAACAAATCAATCTTAACTATATTCACAGGACATACTTGACTCCTATAAGACTGTGCCGAATGGGGCTTAAACAAGATTCCAAATGCACCCAATGTACAAATGGGGACGAAGGGACATTTATGCACATGTATTGGGACTGCTCACCAGTTAAGGCATTCTGGAAAGATGTGACCCAACAAATATCAAAACTTGTATCTTGGAATATACCTGTACACCCCTCGGTATTATTATTGAATGATGTTTTTGAGTTTGCAGTGAATCCACAGCTAAAGAGATTGGTTTTATCGGGTATCACAGTAGCCAAAAAGCTGATCGCATCACGCTGGTTTCAACCGGAAAAAATGTGCCGTAAAGTTTGGTTTCTTACATATCTCGATGTAATTTACCATGAAATATCTACAGCAAGAATTCTGGGTCTCAATGAATCCAAAATGTCAATGTGGTTAGAAGTGGTGGAGAGAATAAAAGCTAGCTTATAATGGTAGTGTCTGGTTAGGTGCGAGGGATAGTGGAGGTACTTCTCAAGGTGGGGTCCGGGAGGGGGGGGTTCGAGCTGAGCATATGTGTGTAGGTTTTTTTTTTTGATAACAGGTATTATGGGTATATCTTATATAAGACAACTAACTAAAAGGTGATCTCATTGGATGTGCCCTGACAATTAATGCTTGTATATCTTATCGTGTGTTGTCATGTTTGTTTATATGTTTGTTTAAAAAATAATAAAAAAATAAAATACAAGGAAAAACATCTTCATCTTATATGTTATACAGCTCTTCAGGAGGAAGGAGAGAAGATTTCTCAGTACCAGCTGCAGTTGAGTCGTCTGCCCCGAGTCAACACGGCCACACTACGAGCTCTCGTCAACCACCTGTACTGGTGAGACAGTAGACCCCCCCCCCCACACACACACACACACACACACACACACTGTTATCGTCGATATAGTCTTGTCCGGTAGGGCAGGGTAATGTCACTGATTACTCGATTTGATTTTCAATTCACACAGTCCTGATTTGATTTGGATTAAATTTGATATAGATTCAGTCAAGCCTGATGGCGCTGGTTTGGGGGGGGGGGGGGGGGGGGGGCACCTGCAATCGTTTGAACAAGTTTCTGGTCACCCGTCCAAATGAGAACGATAGAAGTTTTGGGTCACTGAAAACAGAGTTTTAGGTTGGAGCTTGGGTGAAACAGAGCTAAAACAGAGCTTTTGGATGTTAACATCATGACTAATGGCCCCTGTCCACACGTATAAGATATTTTTGAAAATATGATCTGCAATCAGGACCAGGGAGAGCTCCCTGCAGCCTGCCATCATGTCAGTTCATATGTGCATTTTAGTGTGTTGTTGTGTCGACAGAGAGATTTTCTAAAACACAGGAATTATCTTGAAGACGGAGGGGTGAAAAATGGCTAAATCTTTTTAGAAATATCTATGCACGTGTGGACATGGCCTGAGTTTCCATAGTAGTTTAGCTCAGGACAGGAGGGGGAGCTAGAAATTACCTTCTCATCCACTGAAAAATCTTTTATTGCTGAAGTGGAAGCATGTCTGTCTCCCCAGTCCCCACCTACACACAGCAGTTGGAATAAGGAGGTCCTACAGGCTCTAAAACAGGAAAAAACAAGCTTCTCATTGAAAGGATCTTAAGCCAAGTTTGAGAAAATCAGGAGACCCTTTATTATCCATGCACAGACCCTGATACTTGCAAAGGAGTGATTTTTACCTGGCCTTATAGAACATACATTAATTAAATGTACGTGTGTGTGCGTGTGTGTGCGTGTGTGTGTGTGTGTGTGTGTGCGTGTGTGTGTGCGTGTGTGTGTGTGTGTGTGTGCGTGTGCGTGTGCGTGTGCGTGTGCGTGTGCGTGTGCGTGTGTGTGTGTGTGTGCGTGTGCGTGTGCGTGTGCGTGTGTGTGTGTGTGTGTGCGTGTGTGTGTGTGTGTGTTAGCGTTCAGCGTTTTGCTGACCTGAACCAGATGACCGTCTATAACCTGGCCATAGTGTTTGGTCCTACACTGTTTCAGACGGATGGAAAGGACTACACCGCCGCCCGCGTTATCCAAGACCTCATCCAACACTACACATGCATCTTTCAGGTCAGGACCTCATCCAACACTACACATGCATCTTTCAGGTCAGGACCTCATCCAACACTACACATGCATCTTTCAGGTCAGGACCTCATCCAACACTACACATGCATCTTTCAGGTCAGGACCTCATCCAACACTACACATGCATCTTTCAGGTCAGGACCTCATCCAACACACACATCTTTTCAGGTCAGGACCTCATCCAACACTACACATCTTTTCAGGTCAGGACCTCATCCAACACACACATCTTTTCAGGTCAGGACCTCATCCAACACTACACATGCATCTTTCAGGTCAGGACCTCATCCAACACACACATCTTTTCAGGTCAGGACCTCATCCAACACTACACATGCATCTTTCAGGTCAGGACCTCATCCAACACACACATCTTTTCAGGTCAGGACCTCATCCAACACACACATCTTTTCAGGTCAGGACCACACTTGATGTCTTGCATATCATGATATATTTTCTTCCTGTTTTTTTCATAATCATCACAACGAGAGCATCATTTCCAATAACAATCTTTTGACCACCGGCTGTGGTCCTCGATATTTAAAGGTGCTATATATATATATAAAACATGTCGTTTTATTAAAAAAAATCCACTAGATGTCGCACTAGAGAATCAGCATGTCATTCCACTCAGGTGCATTCCACATGGGGAAATGGGAAGTAGGGAGGGGATACATGCACGCAACATGTAAACAGCATTAATTTTGGACCCGCCAAACTTTTTTAAAATGATACATTCATTAATCAATATATATATATATTTTTTTCTTTTAATTTATTTTATTCCACACCTTTCTAAAAACTCTACATGGAAATGTTATCTATAGCACCTTTAAGTTTTTTTTATAAAACTTTTCTTTACATATTTACAAATCAAATTCCGTTTTGAAAATGAGATGAGAAAATCAAGGAACACACATCTGCTGTTATACTACTAAGTTAAGTTAAACCTTTATTAATCCCCTTTGGGGTAATTCGTCATCTGCATTTGACCCGTCCTAACTATTTAGGAACAATGGGCAGTCACACAGTGTGGCGCTCGAGGACCAACTCCAGTTGTAATGCCAGTACCTTGATCAAGGGCATTTGCAAGAAACCTAGCATGCATGTCTTTATGGTGTGGGAGGAAACCAGAGTACCCAGAGGAAACCCACACAAGCTCCACACAGAAAGGCCCCCTGCTGGGGTTTGAACCCACAACCTTGTTGCTGTGGCAACAGGGCTAACCACTGTGCCACCACCACTATTAAACAGGTCATGTGTGTGCGTGTGTGTGTGTCAAGGTGGATGAACAGCAGCTAAAGAAACAGCTGGATGAGATCACTGCCATCATCAAAATGAGAGAGATTGGCAACACCAAGACCCAAGTGAGTGTTAATATAATAATACACATATTAATATAATAACACACAGATTATTATATTAACACATATCGCAAAGATTAATATATTAACACATCACACAGATTCATATATTAACGCACATCACACAGATTACTATATTAACACACATCACACAGATTAATAATAACACATCATGCAGATTAATATATTAACACACATCACACAGATTCATATAATAACACACATCACACAGATTAATATAACACATCACACAGATTAATATATTAACACACATCACACAGATTCATATAATAACACATCACACATATTAATATATTAACGCATCACATAGATTCATATAATAACACACATCACACAGATTCATAATAACACACATCACACAGATTAATAACACACATCACACAGATTCATATAATAACACATATCACACAAATTCATATAATAACACACATCACACAAATTCATATAATAACACACATCACACAGATTCATAATAAAACACATCACACAGATTCATATATTAACACATATCACACAGATTCATATAATAACACGCATCACACAGATTCATAATAACACATCACACAGATTAATATATTAACACTAGGGATGTCCGATATTATCGGCCTACCGATATTATCGGCCGATATCGGCATTAAAATGTGATATCGGAAAATATCTTTTTATTTAATTTTTTTTACATTTCTATAACCTTTATTTACCCAGGCAAGCAAGTAAGAACAAATTCTGATTTTATTTATTGTCAAAAGTATGCATAATGTTGTGTTTATTCCACAACAAGAGATATGTAATGTTAATTACCTGGGGGGGGGGGGGGGGGGCCCTGCATATATCGGTATCGGTTGATATTGGTATCGGAAATTAAGAGTTGGACAATATCGGTATATCGGTATCGGTAAAAAAGCCAATATCGAGCATCCCTAATTAACACACATCACACAGATTCATATATAAACACACATCACACAGATTACCGGTAATATATTAACAGTACACATCACACAGATTGATATATTAACACATTGAAGACATTGAAGTTAAATGATCTTGTGGAATTTAAAACAGCACAATTAATGTATAAAGCAAAAAGTCATGCACTTCCAAGAAACATTCAAGAATTGTTCTTTGATAGAGAGGGGGGTTATAATCTGAGGGGAGAACACAATTTAAAGGTGCTAAACATACGCACTACCATGAGAAAACACTGCATCTCTATATGTGGAGTGAAACTGTGGAACAGTCTAAATGTGGTGCTAAAGCAATGTCCAAACATGAGACAATTCAAACTGATGTATAAGGAAATTATGTTCACAAGGTACAGGGATGAGGAAGGGACTTGATATTCACGGGTGTTTACATTTTTATTTTGTTTTCTATTTTATTTCTTTTATACATATATAGTTTTTGTTTTTTTGTTTTGCATATATATTTTTTTTTCTTTCTTTTCTTTTTTATGTTTAAAATAGTACACTCATTTGAGTAATGGAAAAGGGGTAGGATTAAATAAGTGTATACTTCTTCCTACTCCTTTTCGAACATGCAGATTGAGTTGTTTTGCTTTTTGTTATTGTTTGTTTGTATTCATTGCATGTTCGAAATAAAGATTCAAATCAAATCAAATATATTAACACATATCACACATATTAATATGAACACATATCACACAGATTAATATTAACACACATCACACAGATTGATACATTAACACACATCACACAGATTGATATATTAACACATCTCACACATATTTATATATTAACACATATCACACTGATTAATATATTAACACACATTACACAGATTAATATATTAACACATCGCACATATTAATATATGAACACATCACACAGATTAACACTTTCTTTGCCAGGCTTATGTACATCCTTATACCATCCTCTGCCAGCTCTATTTGTCTATGGAGAAGTTCCCCTTCTTTGCAGGGCTATAACTTTTTAAATTGTATTGCTAAATTGACATTACTATGGCCCATTCAACGTCAATTATCTATCGTTCAGGATGTGGGAACGTTATACGTTTTCATTCACATATTCATACTAAAATACGGTCTAAAGTATAAATATGTTTTTATCGTTTTCTGCAGCATTCTGCAGAACGTGATTTATAGCCCTAAATGCATTATATTGATGATCAAATACAGTTTGATAGCGATCTGCGCGAGATACAAAATTTCAAATGGACGTGCTTCTAAAAGTTACTACTTATCATCTGATGTTGACCGGATGGGGGGGGGGTCGTTTATAATTTTGTGGCCAACGTTAGATGATTCATCTAGTGTGGGTGATATGATCATTAGAGCAGTTTGTATCGAACACGGTAAAAAAAAACGCTGAAACTCACCGCAGCTTCTTCGTAGCGTTGGGCGATGAGCGTGGAGCAAAAATATTCCTATTATGGGATGTTGAAATATGCAATCCATCTCCAGGTTGTATAATAGTATACGTCCAAATCATGTTGTTTATCGAGTTATTGGTAACGGATCACTATCCATTGTGTCGCGCTCGAGTCCCGGGACCTACTGTATAGCGAGTGATCGGACCGAATTTGGATGAGCACCAGTTTCCGTTTCCTGTTTCCGGTTTGGGCGATCCGCCGATCGGCCACCAGATGGCGCTCTTGAACCGTTGGAGAGTTGAGAGGGGATCAACAGTAGATCTCAAGTCTCCGGGGGAGAAATATGATTGCGATCACAGATTTTTGAAATATTGATCTCAATGGGTCTCATTCTCGAACGTAGTTACGACAAAATATTTCGTCTTAGCCAGATTTCGGCCTATTTAAGACATATTAGGGCTGGGAGTGGGAGTCCTCAAATTTTCCTGAGATCTTATTTGAGAGCAGATCCAAGAGTGCTGAGGAGCACTCTTAAATATGCTCTCAGCCCACGATCAAATCTCATGATTGATTGACTAATTTAAAACTTTATTACAACTTGACAGACTGTGTTCTCATAGTGATTCCTTCATGTTAACGCTACAGGCCTCATTGGAATGAATTACTTGATCATAATTAAAATAAATATGACAATATTTGTACGATAAGAAATTACGCATTTGATGTCGGAAAAATAAATAATATGGATTCATCTGATCACAGGGCAGCTGGATTAACCATATCTGAACCAGCTATTTTGGACAAATGTATAATTACTTTAATTACTCAGATATTCAAACACAATTATGCAATTATTGTGAAATGATTGAAAATAATAATAATTTAATGCCTTCTGTGGAATTTGCATTTCTTATCTGTTTTAATGATTAATTATATACACTTGAAAGAATACAGGTCAACATGCAATGTATCCCATTGATTGGTATTGATTGAAAACTTTATTAACAGATTGCAGAATGGGTACAGTACAGCTCAATTACATAAGGGGATGCAGACCAGAGAAAGAATTTCGTCTTGTTTACATCAGGGTCCCCCATTTTCAATTCATCATAACATATATGACACACACGACACAGATAGACAGTACTGCTACATCTATACATTTATGACATACCAGATTTGCAAATACAGTACTGTTTGTGATACAAAAAGAGTCCAGAAAAGAGAGTACATTTGACGTAGAAACTGTTGGAGGAGGTTGGAGGGGTGGTAGACTTACACTGTACAAGCAAAACTGTACATTGGAATATTGACAAAACCATACTTGGTCATTTACTGTACATTGGAGGGGGTTGATATAGCTATAAACCTGCATTCCTTCGAATATATCAATTAAACTTATATTGAAATACACTATATAGCCTATACACCAACACTGAAATGACAGTGGATAAATAAATAAGAACTAAAGCTAATCGGTGGAAATAGACTGCATTAATATTCCATAACAAGTCTTGTGTGCGCCTACGAATGAACAGTAGCCTATAGGCTTATGGAATAATAAGCCATACTGCTTCATTCATTACGCCCGCCGGCCCATAGGCTATATATATTATGTCATTCATTCATTCATATACAGTACTGCGTGCGCGTGTGCGTGTGCGCGCACGTGTGTGTGTGCGTGTGCGCGCACGTGTGTGTGTGCGCGCGCGCTGCGGCAGGTGTGTACCGCGAGCTGTAGATGATGCCAATACATTAATCTAATCTAGTTTTGATGGGCGCAAGCGTGATTATGAAACCTAGCCGCATTTCTCGGAGACGCTCTCTGATTGGCACTGACTGACGCTAGGTTTCGTAATCACGCGGTTCTCAAAGCACTTCCGCCATTCCATTTCACACAGCTGCGTCAACAGTTGCTTTATAAGGACTGTCGGGGGCGTGGTTTGTATGCAAATGAGCTGAACGGGAACGCGCTTTGGAGTTTACGACATAATGCCATTCTCCAAGCAGATATCAGATCATATAATTTCTGCGACCGTTTCAGCCACTTAAGACATATCTCCAGCACGTTCAGGACTCAGAGTGTACTTGTCATAGATTATGTCTCAGTGGTTCCAAGATAAGTCTTCCAGAATATATCTTTGAAAAATTTTCGGGAATGAGACCCAATGACGTGTTACGGCGTCATTGGCAGAATTAGCATGGCGGGGAACACATCACACAGATTAAATGATTAACACTTTGATTACCAGCAATGCGGTGTGCCTTACCCCCGTTGAATGCCACCACCCACTTCAATGATATCGCTCTAAACGCATAATCTATGTCTTAAATTATGGCTATGAGGGGCGCTCCAGTAGTACACCATGTACCGCGCTGCGTCGCGGATCGGCCGACCCGAGTTCGATTCCTGGACTGCCGTTATTTGCCGAATGTCTTCCCCTGCTCTCTCTCCCGTTTCACCCTCACTGCATCTGTCGGTCATGTCTGACCAGGAAAAGCGATAAACGCTAAAAAATTTATCTTAAAAAAAATATATATATATTATGGCTATGTGTCTAATCTGCCCGTCGCTTATCAATGACTTGTTTGCAGTCAACATTGTCGAAACAGATTGTTTTTTAATCTGTTAATTTCCGTTTTATACCATTTTGAAAAGCCCTTGTTTTCTTGAAAGTTTCAGGAAAATATAAAGATTCCGTGATAAACGGCATTTACTGGAATATTCTGGAATACACAAAAAACTGAAATTTTTCGGCCTATTTATGAATCGTTTTCAAATAAACGCTAGATTATCGATAGTATATGTGTACTTATGCACACTAGAGAAGCAATCTGAAAAATCTATTCTCTCATTTCCTGATCAGCACACACACACACACACACACACACACACACACACACACACATATGGGGCAAACGCTGATATATAGGTGAAAACAGATCCGATTACCCCAAGACTGGTAAAATAGATTCCTTACCTCATATCAGATGTTCTCCAAAAAGATTATTCCAATTCCTGAGCGCCATTCCAAATATCGATCGCGTTTATTGATTCAGCGCCGGGTACTGTAAATATGTATTCCACGTTATTTTCCGGCTCTGCAATCACTTCGGTCTCTTCAGATGACTTGCCGGATAAGTAAAATGAGGAAACTGGACCCCCCCCCATCAGTCTAATCCAATGGGGTGCAGTTACACAGGGAGAGACGATAGGCGGCGGTATTTTCCCAATGGAGCTCAGAGAGAGTCTGCAGCACTAGCGTGAGGCTCGATTGATGAAATATGAATTCAAATCGCTAATAAAAAAATAACGACAAACAAACGCTATATAGCGTTGCTGGCATTCAACTGGCGGCATGAACTAACGACTTATAGCGTCCGTGGCACTCAAAGTATTAACAGCTTGTACTCTTGAAAGATCACACACACCTGTTGCATTTCATCGCAATGTGTTAATGACAACCGTGTGTGTGTGTGTGTGTGTGTGTAGATGGTCGATCAACACTTCATCTGTACCGTGTACCTGGAGGAGGAAACGGAGACAGCAGAGCAGCATGTTAAGGTCAGCCATCTTTTCTCCAGAATGTCCCTGTCCTCTCTCCGCAGAACATGCCTGCATGGTTTGTTGCCTAAAGCAGGGGTGTCAAACTCATTTTCACAGAGGGCCACATCAGCATTATGGTTGCCCTCAAAGGGCCAAAGACCGTATAAATGTTAATGTAATGTAAAATAAATGTAGCTACACATTTACATATTGTTAAACATGGTGTTTCTGTATTTATTACTTATTCAAGTTATACATATTGCATATTCATTTGCATAAATGTAAAAATATATGTTAGCTTATGTTATTTTAACAAATAATTTTAGTTTATCAGAACCCCATATTACTCCACCAATCAATGATCAAACCATTCAAGTAAATAACAAAGAAGAATATCATCAAATACAAGCTATGACATTAAGTTTGTTCAAAACCTTTTCGTCAGTCAAGAGGGGCAGAACTAACAACTGTGAGCTGCAAAGAACACGTGGGACAGATGTAGCAGATGTTACAAAAACAAATGGCTGCACACAACCTTGCAGAGGCCATACATCCAACTAATGGAAGATAGTTTAATTAACTTTAATTAACAGATTGCAGAATGGGTACAGTACAGTACAGCTCAATACACACAATTGTTAAGGGGATGCAGACCAGAGAGACTTTCGACTTGTTTACATCAGGGTCCCCCATTTTCAATTCGTAATGAAATTGCTATTATGTGTCTGCATGAACACACAACTGTAACTGTACTCAAAAATAACAAAATAAGGGTTGTCTCAGTTCACAACTATATTGGTCAAGTTTTGGGTGGGACTTGTTTGCGTCCCTACAGCTTCTTATTCAATTGAGCGAGATGCTCGGTTATGTCACACAGCCAGTTTGCATCTGACAGTTCAGACAATATTTCTTCAACCCTTTGTTACCTATTCCGCCTGGATCTTTTTTGTATTTTGGGCTGTAAAATTGTCAAAGAATGTCTGAGGAGTAAGTGCTTTTGGCTTTTTTCCTTTGTTACCTCAGATGTTCAACATACATGTACGTGTAAGAATGTGTAATAACTAAGGCTGTCAAAGTTAAAGCTTTATTAACGCATTAACCCACAATTATTTTAACACTGCTATTTTTTAACCCAATATTAATGTAATTTTTTTTTATTTTTAATTTTTTTTTTAACCTGAGCTCTTGGGGGGCCACATCAAATGACGTGGCGGGCCGGATTTGGCCCGCGGGCCGTGAGTTTGACACCTATGGTGTAGAGGTATAAACACTGGAGCGTCTGGATAGTGTAGAGGTCTAAACACTGGAGAGGCTGGGTAGTGTAGAGGTCTAAACACTGGAGCGTCTGGGTAGTGTAGAGGTCTAAACACTGGAGCGTCTGGGTAGTGTAGAGGTCTAAGCACTGGAGCGGCTGGGTAGTGTAACTTGAACTTGAACTTGAACTTGAGGTCTAAGCACTTGCCTACCTCCGCAGAGAATTTTTTTTTTTTTTTTGGAACACATTTTCTTATTATTTTTTTGACATGACATAAAACTAGACACACAAACATTAACAGTAAATATCCACAATAAATCACAGGACTATACAGTCCATTATTTGGATCAATATAAATGTAGGTTACAAGATATATACATAATACTTGCAATACAATACAATACATACATATGCTCCATTATTTCGTTTCAAACAAAGGATTACAATTCATATGCTAACCTTTATTCTCTCCACCACCTCTAACCAGATTGTAATGCTGGCTTCATTGACACCTAAAATTCTTGCGGTAGATATCTCTAGATAAATCACATCGAGATAGGTAAGAACCCATACCTTCCGGCACATTTTATCCGGTTGAATCCAGCGTGATGCTATCAGCTTTTTAGCAGCCATAAGACCGGACAAAATTAGTCTCTTTAGCTGTATAGAGGCTGCGAACTGCGAAACATCATTCAACAACAATACAGAAGGCAGTACAGGTATGGTCAGAAATAAAAATTCTGATAATTGCGTGGTTACTTCTTCCCAGAATATCTTAACAGGGGGGCATTCCCAATACATATGCATAAATGTACCGATATAACCCCTTAGACACAAGGAGCATAGAGAGTCTTGTTTAAGCCCCATTAGGTTCAATCTTATAGGAGTCAGGTAAGTCCTATGAATAAAATTAAGATTAATCTGTTGATGATCCGGGTTGCGTGACGCTAGTCGAACGTTTGCCCAGACTTCATGCCAATCAAAATCTACTTCCAAGTCTGGTATATCCTTCCTCCAAACTGAGTCTAGGGGAAGGATTCCATACGAAGACGTAAGTAAGTGATGATAAAAGTCAGATACGAAGCCTCTCGATGTCTCCTTTTCATAAAAGAATTTGTGATATCTGTGGTGTTCAAGTGGTATCTTTAATGGGACTCCATGAGCCTTCAAAGTTGCTAATAACTGTATATAGAAATAATAAGTGGAGCTGGTGAGGTTAAATTTGTTATGAATATCTTGATAGCTACAGAAACCCCGTTCGTTGAAGATATCTCCCAATGTATGTATGCCCTGCTTTTCCCATTTGGGATATCTGATAGGTCGTTGTGCAATAAGGAGTGCATTGTTATTGAATAGGGGAGAATGGCTATGCCATTTATGTTGGTTAGTAAATTTTTTCTGTGTGTCACGCCATATCCAAATCACATGTGTAATAAGAGGGCCAAATTTCAAGTCGCATTGCTTAATTGATAATTTGGTGTATACTATATCCTGCAGTCTATGTGGTGCCACTATGTTTTCTTCTAATGTTCTCCAGGATACAGATGCTTGAGAATCAAACCAGGTGATCAGTGGTCTTAAAGAGAACGCTTTAAAATAGTGGTAAAAGTCTGGAAATGCTAAACCTCCGTCGGCTTTGTTTCTCTGTGCGGTGGATCTTTTTATTCGTGGAGGTTTGTTGTTCCAAATAAATGTATATGCGGTGGAGTGTAATCTTTTCCAGTAACCAGCAGGGGGGGGGGGGGGGGGTAACGGTAACATTGAGCTAAAGAAGTTGATTCTAGGTAAAACATCCATCTTAACTATTGATACTCGGGCCTGTACTGAGTTTTTAAGTTTTGACCACCTGTCAAAGTCATTTGTGATCCTATCTTGGAGTCTTGTATAATTATACTTCACCGTTTGGCATATAGTAGGAAATATTTCAACTCCAAGACATCTAAAGTGTTCTACCATTGGTATATTTTCTGGAAGGAATGTAGCCTTCGCAGAGACATTAAGTGGAAGGAAGGCCGACTTTGGCCAGTTTATCCTAAATCCCGATAGATTGCCAAAATCATCAATCAGCTTGAGAAGATGAGGCAGTGAGGTGGTAGGGTTTTGCATGAACAATATTACGTCGTCCGCATATAAACTAATATGATGCTGTGTGCCCTTAATTGAGATTGGCTCTATGGATTGGGATTGTCTTATATACTGTGCTAAAGGCTCTAAGGATAGAGCAAATAGTCCGGGACTAAGAGGACAACCCTGTCTGGACGAGCGCGACACAGGAAAGAGTATGGAGGTGAATTTACCTGTTATAATCATGGCCGATGGGTCTTTGTATAGTACTTTTATCATATTAATGAATCCGTTTCCTAACCCCATCCTTCCGAGTACTGCCCATAAATAAGACCATTTCAACCTATCAAAGGCCTTCATCGCATCCAAGGATAATACAGCTGTAGGTGGCACGGCATCCTTGCTGGTGTCTAACACATGTAGTAACCGTCTAATATTATCCGTGATCAGGCGGCCTTTTATGAAGCCAGTCTGATCAGGATGAACTAAAGATGTCATATGCTTTTGAAGTCTGATGGCTAGTACCTTAGCATACAGCTTTATATCGGTTCCGAGGAGGCTTAAGGGTCTATAACTACCACAATCGGTGGGGTCTTTGTCTTTTTTAAGGAGGACAGATATGAGTGCAATATTGTCGTTCCTATGGAAATTCCCCTCTTCGATAGAGTATAAAATCATATCAAGTAATAGGGGTCCAATTACATCCCAACATGAGAGGTACAGTTCTGGAGGGATACCATCCCATCCAGGAGCCTTACCACTTTGCATTTAAGATATAGCCTCACTAAGTTCCTCTAGTGTAATAGGTGTATCTAACTGTTTAGCGTCTTCCTCTGAGGGTTTAGGTAGGTTAATTTGATTAAGAAATGTATCCAGTTTATTTTGATCAAAAACCATTTCTGATTTGTACAAGTTGGAGTAAAACTCTCTGAAAGTCTCGTTAATTTTTTTGGGGTCTGTAACAAGTCCTTGTTGGTCCTTAATAGTAGGGATATCTGCAAATTGTGCGTTGGATCGTATCTTCATAGCTAGTAGGTGACTTGGTTTAGAACCATGAAAGTAATAATGTTGTCTTGTGCTGCGTATTTGAAATTCAGATTGTTGTCTTAAAATGGAGTTAATCTCTTTTTTTAACACATTAATTTGAGACTCCAATCGAACCGAGTAGTTGCGTTGTAAAGAGGAGAATAACGACGAGTAAAGCGTTTCCAGCTCTACCAATTTGGAACAACGATTCTTGCGAAGGTTGGAGGCAAAGACCGTAGTGTAATCCTTGATAAAACCCTTTACCAACATCCATAACATTCTGGGGTCCTGTACCGAACCCGCATTACTCCGCAGGAATTTAATAAGTTCAACTTTGAATTGTATAATGTATTCATTGTTTTTCAGCAGTATCGAGTTAAATCGCCATCTTGGGGCTCGGGATGACAGTCTACCAAATGATCCTTTCAGGAGTAAATAGCTGTGATCTGATAGTGCATTGGGCACCATTTCCACGTCATAGCTATCAAATAGTCTAGGGGATGCAAAAACATAATCTATTCTGGAAAATGTCCTGCGTCTTGCAGAGCGAAAAGAGTACTCTCGGGCCGTTGGGTTGAGTAATCGCCATAGGTCATTTACACCTGTATTCTTGGCCCAATCCTTTAGTGCATTAGATGCATGTTTCTGATCATTGGAAATGGTGGGATTAGATTTATCCATCAAGGGATCCCAAATAGCATTAAAATCCGCTCCAATTATAAATGAATACTCAGGAAGGTCCAACATTGCTCTAGTGAGTGTAGCGTAGAAGTTAGCGGCGTAAAGATTTTGGGCATAAGCCGCTACCAATGTGATTTTCCTGTTACTGTATTCTATTTTAGCAATGGTTACTCGACCATCCGCATCAGACCATACGTCCAACAATTCAATATTCAACTTCCGTTTCGCGACTATAGCAACCCCACGGGATCTTGTTCCAAAAGATGATGCTAATGTAGCTAATGTTATGATATATTTTGTCCACCAGCTTTACATTGTCAGCCACTAAAAAGTGCGTTTAGCTTAAAATAGCCACATCAACCCGTTTGCTTTTCATCAGTGTAAGCACGCTTTTGCAGAGAACAAGTTCAATTGGGTGGGAAGCCGGTGGGGTGAGTCCCAGTTGTTGCAATGGTGACTCCTATTGGTCAGTCCCTACCAAATAAACTATCAAATCACAAATCAGTTGGAGTGCCTATTCAGCAGGGATCTGGTGGAGATGGCATGAACCTCCACTCCTAGACCAACAGTAGGACAACGACCAGGAAGGGAACTGGCATAACAACTGATAATGAACAAATGATACAAAAAGAAAAGAACAGACAGACGTACAACACACACAGAGTGATAGGATGACATGCATTACATTTTAAGAACATTCTGGATTTTTTTTTTTTTTTTTAAGTTTGTGTCTCTCTTCTTCTCTCCTTTCTTCTCCTCTCTTCTCTCAGATTCCAGGCTCTATGACAGCAGCAGAACTGACCTGTGAGACACTGGACCGAAGGAAGATTTCTGTGAAGGAGAGAGACTACTGGAGCTGCTGGGAGATCTGTGATAAGGAAGAGACAGGTGAGAGAGAGAGACAGGTGAGAGAGAGAGAGAGACAGGTGAGAGAGAGAGAGAAAGAGAGAGATTTTTAAACACAACTTTATTTTCTCACTCAGCAATCAACAATACATCAGAATGTATAATGCAAAACACAGAACAGCAAATCAAATCAAGAAAAATAAAAGACAAACTTCACATCAGAACAAAGCCAAAAACCAACTCAAACCCCTCCACAACTGTACACAACACCCACTTGTAACACCATATCATCTCAAACTCTGCTACATTGCTGGTCAACTGGTAAAAATAAAAATCTGTCCGCAACCTTGCCTGTACCATACATCTAAACAAGATAGTGGTATCTACCAGCACCGAATCCTCAATCTTTTTCCTCCTGCTTAGATAAATGGCAATTTTTGCCTGACCCAGCAGGAAGTTGAAAAGCTGACACTTTAACCTCCTCTTCCTGCTGTACCTGTACCCCAAAATAAACTGGAGTAAGATGTTCATCAAACATCACAAAAATGCGGGTCAGGAACTGAAAAAAAACCAAGAGCCTGTCACACTTTAAAAGACAGTGAAAAACTGTTTCCCTCTCTGTGCAGAAAGGACAGGTGTCTTCAACATCATAATTAATCAGAGACAAAAGCGTTCACAGCAACTGCACCATGTAAAATTCTCCACTGTAAATCCCCAACTTTTTTTAGTTAACGGTGGTTTGTATAGTGCTCTCCACTCAGGCCTCTGAGCCTCCTGCAGGCCCAGATGAGCTCTCCATGGAGTGTCAACCCTATCCTTCAGCCTGTTTTGGTTCAACACTTTTAACAAATCAAATCAAATTTATTTGTAAGGCCCGACAATACACGTTAATGTCCCCATGGGCCGGACACGTCTTCTTTAAACAAGTCAAGAAGAAACATAACAATAAGTCAAGAACAAAACAAGAACACCATAAGGTCCAACACATTTAAAATAAATGCAAATAAATGAATGAATGCAACACACAGGTAATACATAGCTTTGCCCACCATGGTGCTCAGCCTGCAATCAGCAGCACTGCTCACCTCTAACAGACAACCATCACATTTAAAAATAGGGCTAAGTTTCACCTCAGGAAAAGAATCATTTACAGCAGGCAATAACTGACCATTACAATAATCAACACACATTTCCAGTTCATTATCAGTCAGCTGCTGTTTCCAGCCTCCCAATAGGCGGCCCATCACCCTGACAGACCTTGTGCCCAGCTGTGAGGCCAGACCGGCAGCATTATCAAAAAGGGGACCGCACACCTCCAGCACATTGCCCAACGTGAAGATCTTCGCCTCACACAGCCTTTGCCTCAGCGCTGACTCGGCCCCACCCTGAAAACGAGTCCCATAAACCACCGGCTCCCTCAGAAGCCAGTACAAAGAGCCACCGTCCTTCAGTCTCTCTTTCGTAAACAAGCCCCACACTGTTAACAGTCCCTTGTAGAAATGGGGCAGGTTTTTCATTGTACATCCCTTCAAATCCATGAGGAACATTGGCTCAGCCAGACTTAGCCCACCACACCGCTCCAGTATGGCTCGGGCCACAGGTCTCCAGACCAGATCAGCCGATCCCATCAGGAGTCTCTGAATGAAACAGAGCCTGAACGCAGCTCCCCTACTTGCCAAGTTGACAAGCCCCTGTCCCCCTTCCTCCTTGGGCAGGAAAGGGACACTCTGCAGGACCCAGTGCAACCGGTCCCAGAAGAAGTCCACCATCAACCCCTGCACTTTAGACAGCAGGTTCAGCGGCGGGTCCGTACACGCTAGCCGATGCCACAGCATGGAGGACACAAGATTGTTGATAATAAGGATCTGACCTTTCAGCGACAGTTTCGGAAGAATCCATTTCCATCGCTTCAGCCGGCCCTCCACTTGCTCTACCACACCGTCCCAATTCTTGGAAGAAAATACCTCATCCCCAAGATAAATCCCCAAGTACTTTAGGCCTCCCCTCTTCCATGTCAGGCCTCCAGGTAGCACAAGTCAATCAAATCAATTGGCCCTTTACCCACTGCTAAGGCCTCACTCTTCTGCCAGTTCACCCTAGCAGAGGAGAGAGTACTAAAAGCCATCACAGTTGATTGTACAATGTTAATGTCGTGCTGGGACTTTACCATAATCATGACATCATCAGCATATGCAGACAGTTTGAATTTTATGTCACAACCCGGAAAAGAAAAACCCGACAAATGAGTCCTCAATCTGTGTAACAGCGGCTCTATGGCCAGACAGTACAACATTCCTGATAAAGAACAGCCCTGTCGGACTCCCCTCTGAACCTCAAAAGGTGCACTTAAACCACCGTTAATCTTAAGTACACTCTCAATGTCTCTGTACAAGACCTGGATCATAGCTATAAGTCCAGAGCTGAAACCAAAAGCCTGCATTGCTTTCCACAGGTATTGATGTTCAACTCTGTCAAAAGCCTTTTCTTGATCTAGAGAAATCAGACCAAGTTCACAACCCAAAACACCAGAGAGGTCCAAAATGTCTCGAATCAACATAATGTTGTCAGATATCAACCTGCTGGGCACACAGTAGGTTTGGTCCACATGTATTACCTGCTCCATCACCTTCCTCAGTCTCATTGCCAGTACCTTTGAGAGCACTTTATAATCTGAGCAGAGTAAAGACACTGGATGCCAGTTCCTGATGTTCTGTAAGTCTCCCTTCTTGGGCAGGAGAGTGATGACCGTTCTCCTACAGCTCAGAGGCAGCCCTCCCCTTTCTCAGACTATCACAGAGGACACTCAAAAGATCCTCACCAATCACAGACCAGAGAGACTTATAAAAATCAACCGGGAGACCGTCTATCCCAGGTAGGGCTGGGCGATATGGCCTAAATATGATATCACGATATTTTCTGACCTTTCGGCGATACACGATACACATCACGATGTTTTTCTTTTTTACCCCAAACAATTCATTATGAGGCTTACCAAGACAGTATTTGAGTTTGCAAGCTAACATTAAAGACAAAATAAAATACCCATGCATTTAGCATTTTTATATTAGATTTAGATTATTAGATTATATATTGCATACGAGATATTATATGATTTAGATATGAAATATGATGAATTGAAAATGGGGGACCCTGATGTAAAAAAGCCGAAAGTCTTTCTCTGGTCTGCATCCCCTTAACAATTGTATGTATTGAGCTGTACTGTACCCATTCTGCAATATGTTAAAGTTTTAAATCAATCAATCAATAAATAGCATTTTAGCATTTTTATGAAACTACTGTATATATGTATGTCTCTAAATGTTTTGATGAATTGAAAATGGAGGACCCTTATGTAAAAAAGCCGAAAGTCTTTTTCTGGTCTTCATCCTCCTGTACTGTATTGTACCCATTCTGCAACCTTTTAATACAGTTTTCATTCATTCATTCTGACTGAAACATAATCATTTTGATTGACAGTCGAGTCTGCCAATGACGTCACACCGCTTGCACCCGCCCTGCTGTTCTTAGCACCAATCGGCAAGCGTTATGAGTTTTTGACTTCCTGAATGTCCCGTGTGCTGAACATCAACAAAGCTACTAACGTTAGCTCCCCACGGCCGTCGAGTAGGAGACCAGTGCTTCACAGGATGACTAAATGAGGCATAATGATTTTACTACAACGAATGTTATAATAAAAGCCTTTCCATACATCTGTCTGATTGAAAACTTTATTAACAGACCGCGGAATGGGCATATCTCAGCACAGGCTGAGATATGAACGAGTAACGTGTGGACAGATTGACGCGACACAATCCTCTTGGGCAAAACATCACAATATCCACGATACGTTGAAAAAGTGTATCGTTAATGAACTGTACCCGATATTTATATAATATCGTCATATCGCCCAGCCCTAATCCCAGGCGCCTTCCCACTCTGCATGCTCTGCGAAGCCTCTAGCAGCTCTTGGCCTGACAGCTGTGCTTCCAGCTCTGCGCCGTCCTCAGCTGAGACTCTAGGGAGGCCCTCAAAGAAGGACGGTGCCACCTCCGGCTCTTCTTGGTACTCAGTTCTATAGAGCTCTTTGTAAAAACCAATCGCACACTGACGGAGGTCGGCTGTCTCATGCAGCATCTGCCCAGTGTCTGACCTCAGAGAGTGTAGCAGCCTCTTTTGGCCATTCTTGCTCTCCAAACCAAAGAAAAAGTGAGACGGAGCATCCATCTGGACCACGTTTTGAAAACGGGATCTAACCAGAGCGCCCCTAGCAGAGATACCCAGCAGGTCAGACAGAGCTGATTTTTTCCTTTTTGAAAACTTCAATATGTTCTCTTTCTCCAGTGGAGCCTGCCAACTCCTGCATCTCCATCACTTCTCTCTCCAGAGCTCTCATAGATCTGGCCATGTCTCTTGTAACATTGAGAGTGTACTGTAGGCAAAGCTGTTTTATATGTATTTTACCTACATCCCACCACTGTTGCAGTGAACTAAAGTCACATTTAGTTTGCCTATAGTCAGCCCAAAAAGAACTAAAAGCATCCTTAAAACCATTGTCAGACAACAGAGAGACATTAATGTGCCAATATGCACTTTTACACTTAACATTTTTTATAAAAATGGAACACTGCACAAGGGAGTGGTCAGAGAAACCCACCGGACTTATGGAACAGCTTGTGACCACACTCATGTGATGTTCAAAACAATACAAACGATCAAGCCTGGCTAACGATAAATAATTATCCCTGGAATGAGCCCAGGTATACTGCCGCTCATTAATGTGGAGATATCTCCAAATATCACAGAGTTCAAGGGTTTCAACCAGTCATATAAGACAGGCTTTAGAAGCCGCATGCGGCTCCTGATGATTCCTGTCTAACACAGGATCTTCAGTGCAGTCATGCGGCTCCTGATGATTCCTGTCTAACACAGGATCTTCAGTGCAGTCATGCGGCTCCTGATGATTCCTGTCTAACACAGGATCTTCAGTGCAGTTAAAATCACCACCCACAAACAGATACTCCTCACCACTACAAGCACTAAGAGTATTTTTTAACTCATCCAAAAACAATAACCTTTCCAACCCCACTGTTGGAGCGTATACATTTACAAAACACATCTTTACATTTTCAAATACAGCACAGAGTTTAAGCAACCTGCCTGGAATGATCTCATCAACAACACATGAAGCAGGTAGAAAATCCCTAGAAAAAAGAATGCCAACTTAGAAAGCTCCCCCACCCCACTCCCTCTTCCAGTCAGATTCATTTTCAACCGTGCTGTGAGTTTCCTGAAGAAAAGTAACATTTAGCTTCTTGTCCCTGATCAGGCTGTACAGGGCAGCTCTCTTACCATCTTCTCTAGCACCATTAACATTTAAAGACCCCAGTTTAAAGTCACACATGTTTAATATGCACAGCAGCAACCAAACAATAGCAAAAAACACATTAGGCCTATATATCATCAGCACGAACAGCCTCCTCATTGATTTTTGCTCTGACTTTTGATGATATTTTCTTTAAGCGGAATCCCTCTTGGTGAGAGAAAAAAGGTTGCCCTGCCTCCTCCCCACTCCTCATGTGTATTGTGACAGAATCGTGAAACTTCCTTAAATCAGGGAAAGATTCCTCTAATTATTATTCTTTTTATTTTATTTTTATTATATTTTTCCCCCTCCTTTTTCTGATTTTTTTCCCATCCCACTGTTAGTTGTTATGCCAATTCCCAACCCCCTTCCTGGTTGTTGCGCACCCCCCCCCCCCCCCCCCCCCCTACTGTTGGTCCGGGAGGCCGGAGACTGTCACATGCTTTCCTCCGATACATGTGCAGCCAGCCGGCACCCAGCCGGCAGCCAGCCTGGCAGCGCAGATTCTCACCGGGAGAGTGTAACGTGTGGAAGGTCACACTACCTTTCTCCAGATCCTACCCTCGCTGTGCAGGCGCCCTGACCGAACTGTAGGGGTCGCTGTCCACAACGCCCAGGACCCACCCACGGCTTCCCTCCCCCTAACTCAGCCAAACGAGTTAGTATAGCGATCAGCCCAAGCCAAGGCAATGCTGACTCTCCGGGAGTCGAGACCGCAGCCTCTTGCATTGGTAACGAGCACAATCTCCGCTACGCCAAAAAATCCTCTAATTTAACAGATTTACCTTTTGTATTTTTCAAAAAGGTTTTTATCTGAACTCAGGCTGTGATAAATCGCTCAAGAGCTCATCCTCCTCTTCCTCACTGCTACTACTACTGTTCTGTGACTGTGCGGCCTGTCCTTTATTTCTTGTGCTTTTCCTTGTTTGAGAGGGGGCGGGGCTCTGCTCCTTCCTTGCTGCCTTCGCGTCCTGCCCGCCAGTAACCCTTGAAGTAGCCCTGCTTTTCCTCTTCCGTACAACTTTCGAAAACTCCATCTCTGTCTCATCTTCCTCAACCAGTACAGACTCCGCTATCCTGGTTGCTGTACTCTCCAAATCCTCTCTCACTTCGACCTGAATATCACTGTTCAAATCAATTAGCAGATTCCCCTGAATAGTGCTGACGCTTTGAGCCTGCACAACATTTTCCCCACTCTCTCCACTGTGTACCTGTGCTTTTGCAATAATTGCAACTGGCCTCTCACACTTGTTTCCGCTGCTGTGCGTGTGGCCACAGTAGGTTTACTCGCTGCAGTGCGGGCAGCTGCCGAAGGCTTATTCGCTGCTGTCTGACTGCTATCTGCTGTCTTTGTAGCCTCAGCGCCAGCAGTCGGCTGTTCACCCATTTTCGCTGGGCACACAAGAATCAAATGACCCTCTTCCCCACACTTCATTCTGCCTGAGCTCACATGAATGTCGTAGTCAAAATCGTCCAGCCTGAATTTGAAAACTAAACTCAGTTCCTCATCTTTCTTCTTCAGAATCATATGTACTTGTCTCCTAAAAGACACAACATGTTTAACGTGTCGAGAGGTACCCCTGAGAGAGAACATTGTAATCGGTGAAACTAACTGCCCATGTCTTGACAGCTCTTTCTCCAAAAGTAAATCTTTCAAAAACGGAGGGACATTCGAAATTATAACACGTTTAGCTGGGTTCGGGGGGGTGACGAGTGGAAACACGGTAGTAAGCGTCTCCCGAATCACCACTCCACTTACCACCATCTGATTCACTTTAACGGTAGAATCAAGAAAAATGACAACTGCTCTATTCATCCTAGAAGCTGACTTAACACTCGCATATCCCACGACAGCGCCGATAGCCAAACAACACTCTTCCACTGACACAC